>NC_056726.1:1557959145-1558020291 GCF_019279795.1 Protopterus annectens
ACCCCTCCCCCCCCAAGAAAAGTTAAAACCCCCCAAAAATTTAAATTCCAGGTTTTTTTCATGCCCACCAAGTGGCGCAGAGCTACAGTTATCCCAACCCACAAGGAGGATCCACCTTGGATCCCGGAAACTACCGTCCCATCAGTCTGACAAGCCTCATCTGCAAGGCCATGGAGCGTATTATCACAGAACTTATAAAACAAAGACACTGGCAACCTTCAAACACTGGACCCCACCCAGTTTGGGTTTGTGAAGGGCTGATCTTGTCTCCTGAACCGGATTGACTTCTTTGAATCAGTCTCCAGAGCCATGGACAAGGGTAATGTGGTCCACACAGCCTATCTAGACCTTACCAAGGCCGTTGACACCATCCCTCACTCTGGAATCATAGATAAACTTACTAAGTTGGGCATTAATCCCTAGGTCACCCAATGGGTTGCTAAATGGCTTACTGATAGAACCCACACTGTAAAAGTAGCAGACTCCAAATCCAGCTCCAGACAAGTGACAAGTGGAGTACCTCAGGGTTCAGTCCTGGGGCCGCTCTTGTTTGGCATCTACTTCTCTGAAGTACAGGTCAACACTAAGGGACTCTGGCTAACAAAGTTTGCAGATGACTGCAAACTGGGAGCCATTATTGAATCCCCAAATGATTTGGATACTCTACAAAAGGGCCTTACAGAAACAGATGCTTGGTGCCAGAGCCATGGGCTCAAGCTCAATGCCAAGAAATGTATTGATCTGAAGTAGGAGATTCATTTGTCAGCAACCTGTGGGTATGGATCCGATATCGGATCCGAACCGGCATGGTTTATCCAGCTATGGATCCGAGCTCCTAGCTCCTCCCCTCACCCATAATGCCCTGCTCTCCCTACATGACCTCAGATCTAGTTTGCCGCGTTCATGGTGACAGCTGGATTTTGAGCTCCTGTCAGCTAAGTGCTTTTTTGGTGTTTTAAGAAGGGTTTTTCTGTCAAAAAATTCATAATTTGTGTGAAAGTTTTAGGTTTTCCCTCTTTTAATCTAATTTTTTGTTAACTTGGTTATTTTATAGTACCCTCCCCTCGCTGGTACGTAGCTTGTGTGCGTGTGTATTGTTTGGGGCTTTCTGTGTGAGTGCTTAGTTTAATTACTTGGCTTTACTTTTTAAAAAAAAAAAAAAGTAAGTTAGTAAATATGTCTGAGGCCCCAAAGGCAATCTTTTCAAAATGCTCCGAGTGTGGCCATAAGCTATCCCCTGCTGATGGCCACACTCGGTGCGTTCGATGCCTTGGGGTTCAACACCTCACTTCTGGGTGTTCAATCTGTGCAGGGTTCAACCCCAGGGCATTGAAGGAGCGGAGGTCGAAGCTGGTCTTGGCGGGACTCTTGCCCCCGGACTCTGCTTCGGCCCCTGCCCTGTTGGTCGTTACTGCTCCGGCGGTTCCTGCCTTGCCTGCTCCCCCTCCTCCTCCCGGGATTCAAACTCCCTCTACGGGTTCGGAGGAGAGGGAAAGCCAGGAAGAAGGACCGGAGAGAGAAGCACCACAAGCTGCGGGCAGAGACCTCCATCTCGGCCCTGCCGGCTAAGCGGGCTTCTCCTCCGGCCTCTCTGGCTGCTGGCTCTCCTCCTCCTCGGCTCCGGTCCCCTTGTTTTTCGCCGGGGCCTGAGGATGAGGAGACAAGACCTCCTTCGAGGCTATCGAGGCGGCACTCAAGGCCTACCTCGGTAGCCTCGTCGAGGTCTACCTACAGCCTCTCCGATGCTGATCTGGACCGGATGATGCGAAGGTTCATCCAGGCCCAGATGCAGATGGGAGTGCTCCTGCCTCCCCCCCCCTCTGGGGGGGGGGGAGATAGACTCCATTTTTCAAGCCCATAGCTCCTTCTCTGACCCGCTACCCGGGTTCGGAGCCGGGCAGCCTCGGAGCCGGGGGTGGGTCGGCGCCGACAGTACTGGGTACTTCGGATCCGACCCTGCCCTCGAGTTTGTCAGATCCGACCTCTCGGAGCCTTGGCCCGAGCTTCAGATCTGAGGGACTCTGTGTGCCTTCGGCGCAGTCCCTGTCGGAGCGCACTGTTCCCTCGGATCCGAGGGGCTCGGCGCCGGCTCTGATCCACTCATCGGATCCGAGGGGGAGCCGACTTTCAGATCCTATAGTCGAGGCTGGCTCCCCCTCGGCTTTTGATGTAATGGAGAGAGCTCAGTTGAGGGCATCCGGACCCCCAGTCCTTGCTTCAGCTCCGTCCCGCACTCCATCTACTCTGGGCCAGGTTTCCGTCACCCGGCCACTGGGACAGCCCGCTTCACTGCCCCAAGCAGTTCCCTTGGATCTGGACATCACTGGCGAGGGCTCCTCGGACAGCCCCCTCCTGAGGAAGCACCTCGCAAGCATACGTGTAAGAGGAGGCACATAGACTCCCCCGAGTCTTTAACTGAAGACACTGACTTGGAGGAAGGGGAAGGCCCCCAAAGATCACCCCCTGAGGATGTCTCCTTTGGAGACATCATGGAAATGTTACGGATAAGAGGTGGGTGGTCTGCCCCAAAGTGTTCCTCGGACGAGTCCGTGTTCTTGGAGGCATTTGAAGCGGGCCCGTCTACCTCTTGGGTGTCCCCTCCTGCCGACCCCCTGGTGGACCTTATTACCACCAGGGCGTGGAAGGAACCGGACACCGTGGAGCCAATCCCCAAGAGGCCGGACAGGATCCTTATTCCCCCTGTTGACCGTGCCCACTGGAGCAAGGAACCCCCGGTAGATGCCATGTCGTCGGCAGCAGCCACTAAGAGGGAACTCGCTCAGGAGAGTCCCTCAGTCCATCCCCCGAGCAAGGAGTCTCGGATGATGGACCATTTGGGGTAGCGAATGTTTAGTTCAGCGGCCTTCTCAGTGAGGGCGCTCAACTATTTGGCACATGTCATTAGGATGCAGCGCGATCTTATCAAGGAATACGCTGCATCCCCCCCAGAGTCCATGTCGGAGGAGAACAAACATTTGCACTCCACCCATATGGCCACTCTTCGTTCCGTGACCAACACCTCTATGCGGTTACTTTCCCATGCTACCGAGGGAGCCACTAGAGCTGCAGGAGTGGGCCTAGTCACAAGACGCCGGGCCTGGCTCCGCCACTGCGATTTCACAGAGCCCTTCAAGGAGTCATTTGCGAACCACCCCTTTGACGGTTCTGCCCTTTTTGGCAAGACGGTTCGCGACACCTAGGTTCAGAGCGAGAAGGACGGGAAGACGCTGTCTGCCGGAGTCCGCTTCTCTGTGCCCCAGAGGTCCTACTCTAGGAACCAAAAGGGCCAGAAGAAGATGTGGTTCCGGAAGTCGCAGCAATCCCAACCCGCTCCGGACAACCAGTCCTTCCGCGGCAGAGGAGGACAGGGAGAATGCCGCCCTAGCGGCAGAGGGGCTCCCAGGAACTTTGGGTCCATAAAACCTTTCTCTGAACGGCCCACGCATCAACCCTGAGGGGTTGCCCGACTGCTCCACTCTGGAGGCAGTCGGGGGATGTTTTTCGGAGCACCTAGTGGCATGGGAGCCCATTACATCAGACCACTGGGTACTCCAGATCATATCCAGAGGTTACAAAATCCCCTTTCTTCATGTCCCAAGATTCAAAATCCTCACCGATGTTCCACCCAATCAAAGGGAGGCCGCTTCAGCAGAAATTGGCCATCTGCTGAGAAAAAGAGCCATCCAGCCCGTACCCCCAGACCAGATCGGATCAGGGTTTTACTCCAGGTTCTTTTTAGTGCCAAAAAATATGGGGGACCTAAGACCCATTCTGGACCTGTCCCTATTGAACCTGGCAGTTCCCAAGGAGAAGTTCCGGATGGTCACTCTACAATCCATCCTCCCCCTTCTAGGGGAGAATCACTGGATGTGCTCTATAGACCTCAAGGATGTGTACTACCACATTCTAATGGACAGACGATCCAGGAGGTTTCTTCGCTTCCTGCTGGGAGCCAGTCACTACCAGTTCAGGGTCCTTCCCTTTGTTCTCACCACAGCCCCCAGGGTGTTCACCAAAGTATTAGCAGTGGTTGTGGCCCACCTGAGGCTTCAGGGGGTGCAGGTCTTTCTGTACCTGGATGACTGGCTTCTCACCGCCCCAACAAGGCATCTACTATCCTTGGCAAGAGACTCTTTTCTTTGTCTAGCTCCCCGGATAGGCATCACGGTAAACATAGAAAAGTCCAACCTGGTCCCTACTCAGATAATAGAATTTATAGGGGCCAGGTTAGACACGAGAAATTTAAGAGCCTTTCTCACAACCGACAGAGCTTGGAATCTGCGACTCCAGGTGCAGGCCATCCTTCACTCCAGCTCAGCTCCTGTGGAATTGGTCCTGAGGGCACTAGGGTCGATGGCGGCAGCGATTACTCTTCTTCCGCTCGCCCGCTTGAACATGCGGGTGCTTCAGTGGACACTTCAGGTGCAATGGTCATTTTCTCTCTCCCCCCCTACATCACCCCACTGCAATCAGCAAGGCTTGCAAGCGGTCTCTCTTGTGGTGGCTCCATTCCCCGGATCTCCACAGAGGCCGCCCTTTTTGTGCATCTCCCCCTCTCGCCACAGTGACCATGGATGCTTCCCGCCTCGGGTGGGGGGGGGGGCATTTTGCGGGCTGGACGGTCCAAGGCACGTGGAGCGATTCAGAGACCTCCCTGCATATCAATGTTCTGGAAATGAGGGCAGTGCTCTTGGCGTTGCAAGCACTTCAAGCCCTCTTTCCCCTGGGAACAATTGCGATTCAGTCAGACAACATGTCGGTGGTCTGTTACATCAACAAACAGGGGGGAACCAGGTCTTGCCCTTTATGTCGAGAAGCCATGAGAGTGTGGGAATGGGCGATCTCCACCAACCGCTTTCTCATCGCAACGCATATTCCGGGTTGGTCCAACATCCTAGCGGACAAGCTCAGTCGCACCATTCTCTCCCCGTGCGAGTGGTCTCTCAATGCTCAAGTAGCGAAACGCATCTTCGCACAGTGGGGGACTTCCTGTTGCGATCTCTTTGCTTCTCCCTTAAACACCAAGTGCGACAGTTTTTTCGCTCTAATCCCCCCTCAAGGGGATTCCTCGAGAGACCCTCTGGTGCATGCTTGGCCTCCCGGTCTTCTTTACGCATACCCCCCTCTGCCTCTGATGCTCCAAGTACTTCAGAAAGCCTCTCGGTTGGGGTGCAGAATGATCCTCATTGCCCCATTCTGGCCTCGACAGATCTGGTTCCCTTACCCAAGGTCTTATTCAGTGAATCCACCTTGGATTCTAGATCCCATTCCGGATCTGATATCACACCCATCGAACCTACCAACTCCGAACCTGGACAACCTGAAGTTGACTGCTTGGCTGCTCCAGTTCCACTCCTAATCAGGACTCCCGGTATCTCGTCCCCAGTTAAGGCCATTCTGGTAGCGGCCCACAAGCCCTCTACCAGGAAAATTTACCGCAGTAAATGGAAGCGTTTCTCCATTTGGGCGGAGCGGCAAGGTCTAGATCCCTTCACGGTTCCCCTTCCTTTGGTTCTAGACTTCCTTACTACTCTCTTTAATGATGGCGCCAGTAGTTCCACGGTCAAAGTTCAGCTAGCGGCCATTTCTCATTACCATGCTGGTCATGACTCTGGGCCTCATGTCAGCTAAGTCATGCAAAATCTTCCTAAAAGGCACCTTTTTGCTCAGACCCCCTGTCAAAGAAACGGTTCCCCCGTGGGATCTTTCCTTGGTACTTCAGGCCTTGACCACTCCCCCCTTCAAGCCTGCGACCACAGTAGATCTTAAATTCTTGTCTCTCAAGACTGCTTTTTTAGTAGCCATTACTTCGGCTAAGAGAGTTTCTGAACTTCAGGCCCTGTCCATGAAACCGCCTTATTTGATCTTCCATCCGGACCGGGCGCCTTATTTGATCTTCCATCCGGACCGGGTGTGCCTCAGGATCAATCCCTCCTTTCTTCCTAAGGTAGCTTCGGAAGCTAACATTAATCAGTCCATCAACCTCCCTGTTTTCTTTCCTAAGTATCAAAACAAAGGTGAATACAAGCTGCATTCCTTGGATGTTCACAGGCAGCTTTGTTTTTATCTTCACAGAACAGCTGGTCATAGGCAATCCGACCAATTGTTCATTTCCTTTGCCAAATTCAATCTGGGTAAACCAATTTCCAAAGTTTCTTTGTCACGCTGGATTTCTCAGTGTATTCTGTTAGCGCACCAAGCTTCTGGGAGGCCCGACCGGAGGGAGACCATGCTCATTCGACACGGTCTGTCTCTACTTCAGCGGCCTTTAAGTCTAGGGTTCCTCTGGATGACATTTGTTCAGCAGCCACTTGGGCTTCATCTCATACCTTTATTTCTCATTACAAGCTGGACATCACGTCTAGAGGTAGAGCATCCTTTGGCTCATGGTGCTCGGAATATCCTTCCATGATGGTCACCCAAGATTCAGGTAGCTGGGGACTATGTCCCACAGGTTGCTGACAAATGAATCTCCTACTTCAGATTTAGAAGTTATGTACTTACCATAACGTTCCATCTGAGTAGGTGGATTCATTTGTCTGCAACCATCCCGCCCTCCTATCCCCCTGGCCTTGTCAGTTCCTGCATTGGGTGTGTTACCCTTTGGTTAGGGTAGTTGGTGCAGGGCAAACTCAATCTGAGGTCATGTAGGGAGAGCAGGGCACTATGGGTGAGGGGAGGAGCTAGGAGCTCGGATCCATAGCTGGATAAACCATGCCGGTTCGGATCCGATATCGGATCCATACCCACAGGTTGCAGACAAATGAATCCACCTACTCAGATGGAACGTTATGGTAAGTACATAACTTCTAATTATCCCCTTTGGGAAAAAACATGTATCCATGAATTACCATATAGGTGGCAGTACACTAAACACAGAAAGTGTGATAAGAGACTTAGGGACACAGGTGGACAGTGGTCTCGCCTTCGATAACCACATCGCCACAACAGTCAGGAAATCCTTCTATGTGGCACACCTCATCACGAAGGGCTTTTCATCCAGAAAAAAGGAGGTCATTGTCCCACTGTACTCATCCCTCAGACCCATTATAGAATACAACGCCCCAAAGGCCTCAGAAATACCTCACTAAAAGAATCACAGGCCTAAAGCAGATGCCCTAGGCTGACCACCTTAAAAAACTCCAGCTATACTCTGTCACATATCGTCTACTCAGAGGCGATCTCTGCTTAACATACACGGCCATGTCAAACCCAAAGCTGTTGGACATGCTACACTTAAAGAAATCCCAACCCCTCAGAGCTACACGCTCCGGGGATCTAAACCTTGTCATCACAATAAACAAAACATGCTGGAGGGATAGGTTCCTGACCCAGAGACTCCCCAGACTCTGGAAAAGATTGCCCATACATGTCAAGCAGAGTGCCTCTTTGGACCTCTTCAAGAGGAACCTTGACGATTGGATGGGAGAAAGGAAATTCACCCCAGGGATCACGTCAGTCGCCCTGCTAGACAGGGGTCCAGGAAAGTAAATAATGTGGGAAGAAATAGCCAGGGAACTGTTATGGCTAGGCTTGTATAGGCCCTACGGCTGATAGCCTAGTACCAACCTATGAACCACACACACACACCACATCACACCACACACACCACATCACACACACCACATCACACACACCACATCACACACACCACATCACACACACCCCACTCACACACACCCCACTCACACACACCCCACTCACACACACGCACACACACTCCACTCACACACACTCCACTCACACACACTCCACTCACACACACACACACACACCTCATCACACACACACACACACACCTCATCACACACACACACACACACCTCATCACACACACACCTCATCACACACACACCTCATCACACACACACCACATCACACACACACCACACACACACACCACACACCACACACACCACACCACACACACCACACCACACACACCACACCACACACACCACACCACACACACCACACCACACACACCACACCACACACACCACACACACCACATCACACGCACCACATCACACGCACCACATCACACGCACCACATCACACGCATCACATCACACCACATCACATCACATCACACCACATCACATCACACCACATCACATCACACACACCACATCACATCACACACACCACATCACACACACCACATCACATCACACACACACCACATCACACACACCACACCACATCACACACACACACCACATCACACACACCACACCACATCACACACACCACACCACATCACACACACCACACCACATCACATCACACCACACCACATCACATCACACACACCACACCACATCACACACACCACATCACACACACACACACCACATCACACACACACACACACACCACATCACACACACATCACATCACTCAGCCTGATTAACGAAGTATTGGGTCCTGCGTCAGTTACCATCTCTTCTTCCATGACGTCAGGAGTATAAAACATGCAGCAGGCGCCATTACATCAGTTTTTCTTGCGTCAAATGTCAGGTGCCCCTCTAATGGGAAGCAATTAAAGCTATAAATATACAAGGTTATAGCTCCAACAAAAAAGCAGATACACCAAAAAGCTTTTAACCATAGTAAAGGAGAGTAGAGATATAGCCAAAAGAAGTAAGGGGGCTGGAGGAAGGGTAACCAGGACTGCAACAGTGAATACACTCGAACATCTACATTTATGGCAAGTATACACAACTGTACTATGTTCTTCGTGTTTCACTGCTGCAGTCATCACATTTGGGTAGATTCCCAAAAACTAAGGATAGGAGGAGAAATTTGTGCCTATAAAGGTGATAGACTGACAGGGCGACAATGCAGACATTTTGAAATGTATTGAGATACCTAGTCTGGAGCAAGTCTCGATAGTGAAGTGTCTGGCTCGCAGAAGGTGATGCCAGGTGGTAGCAGTAAGGAGCCAGTCGTCTAGATATGGAAACACCTGGAATCCTTGCCGTCTCAGGTGAGCGGTAACTACTGCCATGCATTTGGTGAACACCCGGGGGGCTGGGTGAGACCAAAGGGCAGAGCTCTAAACTGGTAATGGCTGGCTCCCAGCCGGAAGCGGAGGGATCTTCTGGAGCGTGTCCATTTTGTCGTGGTAGTACGCATCCTGAAGATCTATAGAGCACATCCAATTGTCCTGACCCAGAAAGGGCATAATGGCCTATAGCGTGACCATCCGAAACTTGGTTCTTTGTACAGACCTGTTCAGTCTGCTGAGATCCAGAATGGGTCTCCAGTCCCGTCTTTTTTGGTACCAAAAAGAACCTTGAGTAAATTCCGGATCCTTGCTGGTCTGCTGGGACTTGCTGGATGGCTTTTTTTCTTAGCAGTTTTGAAATTTCTTGTACTGCTTGATCCCTTAAGATTGGGTGGAACATCTGGAAGGGACGTGTCTGACTTTACGGGAGTGCGAATGAAGGGTATTCTGTAGCCTCCGGATAGAACTGACCGTACCCATTTGTCTTGTGTTATGTCTTGCCAGGCTCTTGGGTACAGTGATAATCTTCCCCCGACTGCCTCCGGAGGTAAGCAGTCAGGCAATCCTTCAGGGATGGTGGAGGGCTTCTCAGAGAAGGATTCTCTGCTGCCCTGGATTTGCGGACCCCCTCTGCCACGAGGGTGGAGTCTATTATTGTTCCCTCCTCTGCCTTTGGATGGGAACTCACCACGTGTGTCCGGTAAGGCTCCCTGAGATTTTCGGAACCACATCTTTCCGCTCTTCTGAGCCTTGGGATATGGTCTGGAAGGAGTGGAAAAACGGACTCCCACGGCAGAGAAAGTCTTGTCGTCCTGTTCACACCTGGTAACGGTGTCCTTCACCTGTGATCCAAAAAGAGAGGAACCATCAAAGGGGGTGTTGGTGAAAGACGCTCTGAAAGGTTCCGGAAAGTTACATAGCCGCATCCAAGCGTGTCTCCTTAGAGCAACACCTGTGCCTGCGGCTCTACTCACACCATCGGCTGCATAAGAAATGAGCCTCATGGAGTTCACCACTGAATTAAGAGTCGCCAGCTGGGAGGCTGCCTTAGCCCGGGCCCCCTCAGCTGATGGATCTTGGAGGGTATCTCCGAGCTCCTTAAGGAGATCCCTCTGAAGGCGGGTAAAGTGGCACAAGTAATTCAGAGACCTCATAGAAAAAGTCGCTGAAGAGAACATCCGCTTCCCATATCTGTCCATCGTCCTGGACTCCTTGTTAGGGGGATGGACAGATGAAGTTTCAGCCAACTCCTTCTTCATGGCCGCCGCTACCACCATGGCATCAACAGGGACACTTTGGTAAAAAAAACGGTTTATCCTGTGGTGCCGTTATGAATTTAGCGGGTCTTCTGGGGGTGGGTTCCACTGTGCCTGGAGCTGACCACGCCTTCCGAGCCACCACGGACATGAGTGGGTCGAAAGGCGGAGACACCCAGGAGGTGGAATGTCGGGAACCAAATGCATCCAGGAATACAGACTCATCCTCGGAGGGGCTTAGGGTAGTCCAGTTCACCTTCTGCCCAAGTATCTCACGGATGTCTGAAAAGGAGACATTTTCAGAGGGAGATCTCGGGGACCCTTCGAATCCTCCAAGTCGGTATCTGATGTGAAAGTCTCAGGGGAGTCAACATGCTTCCTCTTGCATTTCCTCTTACGAGGTGGCTCCTCTGAATGATCAGGGGAGGCCTCGGAAGAGGAAGATACACCCAAAGGGGTGCCCTGGAGTGTTGGTTCCCACGCTTGGGGTCTGGAGGAGGGACAGAGGCAGACGCAAGCACCATAGTGGGAGGAGCCAGTGGGGATGATCGTGGGGCTGACTCAGGAGCCAGCACACTCCTCATGACCTCAAAGGCATCCTTGCTCGGATGCAGAGAAGGCTCCGTTTCCGAAGAGACTGGAATCCCTCTCCGCACCGAGGGGGACTGCTCCGAAGCCGATGTAGGAGCCGAGCTCACCTGAGCCGAAGCTCCGAGGGGGAGAACGGGGTCGGACAAGGGTCCGATGCCACTCGCCCCCTCGGAGCCAACAAGGGAGTCTCGGCACCCAGACCCTTCCAAGGACGGTACCAAAGAAGTGATCGGAGCCGACGGAACTGAAGCAGAAGGTATCGGTGCCGACGGTTCCATGACTCTAACCCCAATGAACTCCGGCTCCGAACTCAAGGAAGGAGTTGGAGAAGGAATAACAGCAGATATGGACGGAGCAGACACCTGATGAGGGGGGCTGGACAACATTTTTGCTAGGGCATGTGATTTTAACAGCCTACTGACCACTCTCTCCATGTCATGATCCGATAGCCTTGAGGACCGAGAAGAGTGGGATCGATGACTGTGCTCCGATTGGAGCAGAGACGACCTCTGAGCTGAGCGTATCGACTCCAGGGAGGGAGACCTAGATCTCTTTAGACTCCCAGTCGGCTCCAAAGGGAGAGTTGGAACCAACTGGGAGGCAGGTAAATCGGTTCCGGCCGGAACAGAGGCTGAAGGAACAGCTTCACCCATCGACTGCTCCGAACTGGGAGCCAAAGATTTTGGTGGTTTAGAGGTCTTCACGGACTGAGTATTTGCCAGTGAATCCTGTTTGAGTAATCCACGTAGGATTAACTTATTTTTATACTCCTGCAGGACACTCGGGCTGAAGGCATGGCAAACCGAACAGGAGTCCTCCAGGTGCACAGCGCCGAGACAATAGACACAAGAAGTGTGAGCATCTGTCAGAGACATCTGACAGCATGAATAACACTTCTTGAATCTGGACACCTTGGTATCCTTGGACATACTTAAAGAAGGGATACCAAACAAAATACACCACTATAACAGTCTAAGTATAGTAACTATAAAACACACACACAGTTGCCACACCCAAAAAAACAGTCAAGGATACACACAAGTAGACTAAGTAAATACTAATGATTATATATATATATTTTTTTAAAGAAAAATAAGTTAGCCTCTATCTTAAACGTCTACTTCAGAAAAGAGAGAGGGGGGAGGGGAAAACTCTTAACTAAAACGAGTTTTCTGAAGGGATAGGGGAGGATTGAAAAAGAAAACTACAAGTATATATATATATATATATATATATATATATATATATATATATATATATATATATATATATATATCAAGATTGACTAGTATAAACAATCTACACTAACAAGCTATTAATATTTATCAAAAATGATTAAATAATGAAAATATACGACCTGAGCCAGTAGACAACCTCGCAGCAGAAGCGGCAAACGAGATCTGGGTATCTAGCGCCAGGCATCATGGGATATGGGGTGGCCTCGAGCCAGTATGCAGCTCTCGAGCTTTTGAAGATGGCAGAGTCGGAGCTGACGATCGGCTTCGAATCCAACCAGCAAGAATGAAGGTGAGATAGACAACTCAACATTCATTGTTTCCAGGCTGTGGCAATGTTGTGCCCAGACGCTTTTTAGGCACCATTGAAGTTTCCTCATATGCAGTCTTGCATATGGAATTAGTAGGATGCAGGATGCAAAGATGCCCAAAGCCTGCAGAATTTTTCTTGCAGATAACTGGGCCTTTGTTGCCATTTCCTTGAAATAGGTAGTCAGTTGCCCTTGTTTGCCTGGCGTGAGATAAGCCATCTGGGTAGTTGTATTTAAGCTTGCACCCAGGAATATTCTCTCTTGTGAGGGTACTAGTTTTGATTTCTTTTCGTTGACTGTGTACCCTAGGCATGTTAAGAGTTTCTTCACAAATGCCAGATGCTGTAGTAGAATGTCTTTGTTCTCTGCTTGAATGAGGTGGTTGTCCAAGTATGGATATATTTGTATTCCTCTTTGTCTGCAGAAAGCAATTACTGGTGCCAGGCACTTTGTGAAGACCCTGGGCGCAGTAGATAAGCCAAAGGGCAGTGCAGAGAATTGGTAATGCTTTGAGCCAGCCTTGAATCAGAGGTATCTTCTGCATGATTGTCTGATTTGGACGTGCAGGTATGCCTCTTTTAGGTCTAAAGTCACGAGCCAAGCCTTGCTGCCCAGCATGGACAGAAGCTGTTGCAAGGTCAACATCTTGAATTTGGGTATATCCAGGTAAGTGTTTAGAATAGATAGGTCCAGAATTGGTCTCCATGCTTTGTCCTTTCTGGGTACCAAGAAAGTACAGTTGTGTACCTACCATAAATGTAGATGTTAGTGTGTATTCACTGCTGCAGTCATTACAATTGAGTTATCCTGCTGGCAGGCTACCCGCAGTCGGCCCGAGTTCCAAAGTCTAGGTCCGGCGTTGGTTGCTGTCGCCTCCTCCCTGACGTCAGTGCGCCAGGGGTATAAAAGATGCAGCCGACGCCATTTTCTTCAGTTTTTCTTGCTCCAGATGTCAAGTGCCCCTAAAATGGTAGGCTAAATTATGCCAAAAAGCATGCATATACAAAAAATCAACTTTTCCTTCATCTACAAGCAAATATACCACATAGGTTGTATAGAATAGAGAAGTACAGATAAGTCCCAGCAAGGTAAAAAGGGGGATGGTGGGAGGGTAATCTGGACTGCAACAGTGAATACACTCGAACATCTACATTTATGGTAGGTACACAACTGTACTATGTTCATCGTGTTTCACTGTTGCAGTCATTACAATTGGGTTGACTCCCAAAGCTAAGGTTGGGAGGCTGGTGCTAAATAGGATTAGGAGAGGCAATCAGGCCCTGCAGAACCGCAGTGGCAAAGCCTGCCCTGGACTTAGAGTAGAGAGATAAGTGATAGTGCTTTGTACAAATATGCACTGAACTCCAAGTTGCAGCCTCTAAGATGTCTTTGGTTGGTACTCCTCTGAGGAAGGCTGCTGAAGTGGCTGCTGCTCTGGTTGAATGTGGCCTAATGCCCTAAGGCACTGATTTGCCATGCTGTGAATAGCAGAAACGAATGCAGTGGCCTATCCACTTTGAAATAGTCTGTTTTGAGATAGGCTTTCCTTGTGATCCTGCAGCATATGCGACTAGAAGTTGTTCCGTCTTTCTGAAAACTTTGGTTCTGTCCAAGTAGAAGCGTAGCTGCCTGTGAATATCCAAATAATGCAGAAGTCTCTCATCCTTATTTTGTGGGTTTGGATAAAAAGTAGGCAAGTGGATTTTTTGGTTAAGGTCCACACTGGACACTACCTTAGGCATAAATGTAGGGTTTGTCCTTAGAGAAACCCTGTCGGGATGGAAAATGATAAAAGGTTCAACAGCCATGAGTGCCTGTAACTCAGACTCATCTAGCGGAGGTAATTGCTAGGAGCAGAGCTGTTTTCCAGGATAAGAATTTTATATCAGCTGCAGAAGCTGGCTCAAACAGAGGCAGTGTGAGTTTTTCCAAGACATAGTTGAGGTCCCATGCAGGTATTGGTGCTCTCCTTGGAGGTCTTATGTTTTTGGTCCCTCTGAGGTACTGCCTTAGTAATGGATGAGAAAAAGTAGGTGATTCTGTATTGCAATTTGCTGAAATGGCAGATGCATGAATTTTAATTGATGAAAAGGAAAGGCCTTTATCCAGCAGCTCAGTTAAGTATTGCAAAATCTGAGGAATATTTGGAACAGTCG
The DNA here is from genome assembly GCF_019279795.1 of Protopterus annectens. NCBI lineage: Eukaryota > Metazoa > Chordata > Ceratodontiformes > Protopteridae > Protopterus > Protopterus annectens. Next base: position 1,557,973,708 of record NC_056726.1, read on the forward strand.
TGTCAATACCTTGTGCCTGGTTCCAAGCACAGAATCTCTTCCATTTTTCTGCATAAGATTTTCTGCTGCTAGGCCTCCAGGCCTCCAAAATAACATCCATCGCTGCTTTAGAGAGAGGTGTGTCTTGAATGGCTACATTATTCACCATGCTGCCAGGTTTAAGGTCCTGAGTTGGCTGTGCAGTATCATACTGTATTGTTGGGTCAATAAGTGAGGAATTTGAGGTAATGTCCAAGCTGGGCATTGAGACAAGCTCTTTAGGATTGGGTACCAGTGCTGGCAGGGCCAGTCTGGGGCAATCAGTATCATTTTTGGCTTCTCTTGTTTGACCTTCAGGAGTACCTTGGGGAAGAGAGGCAGAGGAGGAAAAGCATATACTGTTAGGTTTTTCCAGCTGAGAGATAGAGCATCCACTTTCCATGCTTGCTTGTGATACGTCCTTGTGCAAAATCCTCTGTAGTTGGCAGTTGTGAGGGGAGGCAAATAGGTCTCTGTCCGGGCACCCCCAGTTCCTTGTTATCATGCTGAAGACTTGTGGATCCAATTTCCACTCGTGGGGATCCATTATGTTTCTGCTTAGTTTGTCTGCCAGAGTATTTATCCTTCCTGGCAGGAATTGTGCTTGCAGATGTACTTGGTAAGTCAGTGCTGTGTCCCACAAGTTCATGGCTAGTCTGCAGAGGGGGTAGGAATGCGTGCCCCCCTGCTTGTTTATATACCACGACTGTAGTATTGTCCGTCTTTATCAGTAGTTGTCCTGGATGAAGTATATCCTTGAAGGCTGTCAGGGCATTCTGAACAGCTACCATCTCTTTTTGATTGATATGTAGATGCATTTGACTTGCGAACCATGTGCCCTGAATACATCTTCCTGCCATATGGGCCCCCCAGGCATAATCTGATGCATCTGTTGTCAATGTCTGCCTGGCTGTGGGTAAGGTGAATGGCTGTCCCGTGTTGAGGTGACAGGCTTTTGCCCACCATCAAAATTCCTGCTGCAAGCAGGGAATGAGAGTAATTATTGTTTCCAGGCTGTGGCAATGTTGAGTCCAAACACTTTTTAGATACCACTGAAGTTTCCTCATATGCAGTCTTGCATGTGGAATTAGTAGTATGCAGGATGCCATGAAGCCCAAAGCCTGCAGACAACTGGGTCTTTGTTGCCAACATTTTGAAATAAGTTGTCAGTAGTCTGTGTTTGTCTCGTGTGAGATAAGCCATCTGGGCAGTTGTATTTAAGCTTGCACCCAGGAATATTATCTCTTGAGAGGGTACGAGTTTTGATTTCTTTTCATTTACTGTGTACCCTAGACCTGTTAGTAATCTTGTTACAAACGCCAGATGCTGTAGTAGGATGTCCTTGTTCTCTGCTTGAATAAGGCAGTCGAAGTAAGGATATATTTGTATTCCTCTCTGTCTGCAAAATGCAATTACTGGTGCCAGGCATTTTGTGAAGACCCTGGGCGCAGTAGATAAGCCAAAGGGCGGTGCAGAGAATCGGTAGTTCAGATTTGTCCTTTCTGGGTACCAAAAATAGCCTTGAGTAAAACCCTTGTCCCTGCTCTTGCTGTGGTACTTGCTGAATGGCTCTCATGTCCATGATAGATAAAACTTGTTTTTGTGCCTCTGCCCATAGATTGCGTGGCAGGTCTGGCATACCGTTTTGGCCTTGGCAGGGTGTGAAAGTGGAACCTGTAGCCTTGAGATACGATATTTAAGACCCATTTGTCCTGGGTGATCATGTGCCAATTTTGTGAAAAAAGTGCTAGTTTCCCCCCCAAAGGAGCTGCCAGAAGATAAGTGTTTGGTGCTGGAAGGGAGGAAGTCAATGAGACTGTTTCCTGTATGGCTGTGATCTTTCCTCTCCACTTTTGGAGGTAGAAGCACACCACTGTTTAGGCCTGTACGAGCCTTGGGGCTGTGATCTGCCTCTGGGGCGTCTGTATCTGCCTCTTTGTGGCCTGTCTGACAGTGGAAGGGACCAACTCTTTGTAAACCAGTTCCTGCTAAATCTGGGAGGCTGTACCTGTAAGAAATCCTTCACTGTTTGTATAGATTTAGCTTTGTCCTCCATTTTCTTCACCATCTCTTCTGCTTTAACACCAAAGAAGGTATCATGCTGTAATGGAACATCTAATAGCTTTGCATTAACAGGATCGGGCAGATTCTGTTCTTTTAACCAAGCATGCCTCCTAATGACAGAACCTGTAACTGCGGCCCTGCAGGAGGCCTCTAGAGAATCAAAACCACATTGCAAAGTATGCTTTCCCACTTGTTCAGCTGCATGTAATAAATCCTGCATTTCTTTGTTTTCTGCGCATTCTGAATTTGCCAACATTTTCTGTTTAAGCAGAGACATAAAATTTTGCTGATATTTAAGCATATGAAACTGACAATTTAAACCTCTTACAGCTAAGGTAACAGAAGTGTAAATCTTTTTCCCCCATCTGTCCAGGGCCCTTGAATCCCTATCAGAAGGGATAGGGTTTTTTTCAGTGGAAGCCTTGACCCCCTTGGGACCCTGAAAAATAGTTTCTGGGTCAGCAGCAGGGTTTTTGTAAAGAAATTTATGTGAATCCATCTGTCTGGCTTAGCAGGAGCTGGTGGTAGAGAGTCAGGAGACAGACCGGACTCTGAAAATACATCATCTACAATGTCTAAAACAGGAGGAATAGCAAGGGGCCTGTGCTGAGGTAGTAAAAGGAAGTCTCTGAGCCTTTTCTTAGATGCTGAAAAATCTTGGCTCTCCCAGTGGAAATGCTCCCTCATGGTATGCAAGGTTTCCCCAAAAGAGTAGTCCTCAGGAGGAGAAGCTGAAGGAAAAGATTCTTCATCATCTGAATCCTGATAGGGAGGTAGAGAATATTCCTGATCAGAAGAAATGGAAACCTGATCTGAAGATTCATAGTCTGTCTCTTGCCTAGGCCTCTTATCAGGAGGGGGATGGGAAACCCTGATCAAGGTAATCAAGTCTTCGGCCATTTTGAGCATCTGTTTTTTGGGCATGGAGGCCTGTCCATGAGGCTGTTGAGCTTGTTTCATTGTCGGTAATGGTGCTTTAGTCTTTGCCTTTGAAGCTGATGTCCTTTTAATGTATAATTGTTTAGGTCTGAATACACCCTCAGAAGCCGATGCCTGCTCAGCGGCTCTAGACCCATCTGAGGGAATAGTCTCCGAGGCTCCAATACTTTGAGCTTCTAGCGGCCTTGCCGACTCCACGTGAGTGTCGGTAGCGGCCTGAGACTCTAAAGTAGCGGGCATCAGGGGCTGCGAAAGCACCTCACTGTGAACCGGCGAACTGGTGACTGGCTTAGGAGAAGCCTCGTCGTCGGTTTTGGACCTCGGTAGCCTTTTTCTTTGCGTTTTTTGTGAACTCCGGTTGTTGGATGGCTATCCAACGACATTGTATAATTAAATCTTCGGCCAAAATAGCTTAATGCAAAATCGTACCGACGCTTAACAGTGCGTTGGTTAAATCTAGCACAAAACAGACGACTACTTTGTCATGGTCAGGGCCTAGGCAAGGAATACAGTAAGAATGAATGAAAGTCCTTATGAGGTAATTTGCTTCCCACAAGAAATACAATAATTAACTTTTTCTGACATCGGACTGGAGCAAGAAAAAAAGTTTCCCCAATGGGGACTTAGCTTTTAATGAAGACTTCGGATCTGAAATTCGAACCCGAAAATCTCAGGAGTCGGCCGACTGGCACTTGTGAACTGCTTCTGCTTCGGGCACCTCGCGGCAAGAAGGACTGAAGAAAATGGCGTCAGCTGCATCTTTTACACCCCTGACGATCTGACATCAGGGAAGGAGTGACAGCAACTGACACAGGACCCAAGGCTTTGGAATTCAGGCCGACTGAGGGCAACCTGCCAGCAGGATAACCCAAATGTAATGACTGCAACAGTGAAACACGAAGAGCATCTGATAGTGTGTGTAAGCCTGCTTTGAAGCGTAGGTATCTTCTCCAAGATTCCCGATTAGGATGTGTAGGTATGCTTCCTTTAAATCTAGTGTTGCCAACAAGGCATTTCTGCCTAGCATAGGAAGCAACTGAAGAGTCAGCATCTTGAATTTTGGAATCACCAAAAAGGTGTTTGGGGTAGACAGGTCCAGGATAGGACGCCATGAATAGTCTTTTCTGGGTACCAGGAAAAGTCTCAAGCAGAAACCTTGCCCCTTTTCCTCTTCTGGTACCAACTGAATTGCCCCTATGCTTAAGAGGGAAAGTACTTGCTTTTGGACCTCTGTCCACTGATTTGGGGGTAGATATGGCCACCTGCTTGGTGTTGGTAATGTGTGGAAGTGAAATATGTATCCTTGGGATACTATATTTAAAACACATTTGTCCTGGGTAATGAGTTCCCAGTTCTTTGCATGAAGAGCAATCTTTCCCCACAAAGGGGCGGTCAGTTGAAAAATGCTTAGAGGTTTTAAAAATATGTAATTTAGACAGTTTACCATAGGGGGAGTTGAGAAGAGTTGTGGTATTGTATGAGGAAGTCAGGAGTGCCAGGGAAGTATGTAAGAGTGGTACAGGATATGTACGAGGGTAGTTTGACAGCGGTGAGGTCTGCTGTGGAAGAGACAGATGCGTTTAAGGTTGAGGTGGGGTTACATCAAGGATCAGCTGAGCCCTATCTTATTTGCAATGGTGATGGGCAGGTTGACAGACAAGATCAGACAGGAGTCCCAGTGGACTATGATATTTGCAGATGACATTGTATGGCGTCGGCTGATGACTTTATACCCGAAAAACTGCAGCTATGACATCGGGTGAAGTGCGACACCAGCCGAGGCCAGACCCAGACTTTGGAATCCGGCCGACCGAAGGGCTGCCTGACGACAGGACAACCCATTTGTAAGGACTGCAGATGCATCCTTGAAGGACATCAGGTGGAGGAGACCCTGCAGAGATGGAGATATGCTCTAGAGAGAAGAGGAATGAAGATCAGCAAGACTAAGACAGAATATATGTGTGTGAATGTGAGGGAGGACAGAGGAATGGTGAGGATGCAAGGAGTAGAGGTGTCGAAGGTGGATGATTTTAAATACTTGGGGTCAATAGTTCAGAGTAATGGTGAGTGTGGAAGAGAGGTGAAAGAGTGTACAGGCAGGATATGGAGTGGGTGGAAAAGAGTGTCAGGAGTGATTTGTGACAGACGAATACCTGTAAGAGTGAAAGGGAAGGTCTACAAGAGGGTAGTGAGACCAGCTATGTTACATGGGTTGGAGACAGTGGCATTGACAAAAAGGCAGAAGTTTGAGCTGGATGTGGCAGAGTTAAAGATGTTAAGATTTTCACTGGGTGTGACCAGGGTGGACAGGATTACGAATAAGTATATTAGAGGGTCAGCCCAGGTTGGAAGGTTTAGAGACAAAGCCAGAGAGGCAAGATTACGTTGGTTTGGACATGTGCTGTGGAGGGATGCTGAGTATGTTGGGAAAAGATGCTAAGGATGAGGCTACCAGGTAACAGGAAAAGAGGAAGGCCTAAGATAAGGTTTATGGATGTGATGAGAGAGGACATGCAGGTGGTCGGTGTGACAGAGCACGATGCAGAGGACAGGAAGAAATGGAAACAGGTGATCCGCTGTGGCGACCCCTAACGGGAACAGCCGAAAGAAGATGATGATGACCATAGGGTGAGTTTTATTACTCCCAGATTTGGAAGTGGAGGCCCCCCACGACTTAGTCCTGTGCGTAACCTGGGACTAAAGCCTGGGTGCTCTGCTGTATCTGGGTTTGGACTGAGGAGGTCTGGAAGAGGCAGGAAAGGACCAGTTCTTGGAAGGCCAATGCCTACTAAGCCTTGGAGGTTGTACTTGTACGAAATCTTTAACAGTTTGCATAGATTTAGCTTTTTCCTCGATCTTTTTTAAGAACTTCTTCTGCATTGTTGCTAAACAGTCAGTCCTGATTTAAGGGAGCATCCAGTAATTTTGCTTTAACATGATCTGGCAAGGACTGCTCCTTAAACCAAGCATGCCTTCTAAGTACAGACCCAGTTACAGCAGCCCTGTAAGATGCCTAAAGTATGTTTTCCAACTTGTTCAGCTGAATGCAGTAAATCCTGTAAATCCTTATTTTCAGCACAATCAGGAATCAACATAATTTTCTGTTTAATCAATCCAATAATATGCTGCTGACACTTTAACATATGAAATTGGCAGTTTAAGGCCCTAATGGCCAAAGTTGCAAAAGTGTATCAGAGGGGGTAGGATTTTTGGCAGTAGTAGCAATGTCCTTGGGTCCCTGTGAAATGGAATAAGGATCCGCAGTAGGATTTTTGAACAGGAACTTGTTAAGAGTCAGGGACCCTATAATATCTATCAGGTCTTCTAGGAGCAGAAGGTAAAGAGTCAGAGGCCAAGCTAGATTCCGAAAAGGCATCATCAACAATGTCTAGTACAGGAGGTATGGCTAAAGACCTGTGCTGGGGCAGGAGTAAGAAATCCCTAAGCCTCTTTTTAGAACCAGAGAAATCCTGACTTGCCCAACGAAAATGCTCCCTGAGGGTATGCAAGGTTTCACCGAAAGAGAAATCCTCTGGGGGAGAATCAGAGGGAATAGAGTTCTCAACATTTGAATCCTCACAGGTAGGCAAGGGTAAATCCTGGTCATCAGAGGAAACAGAAAATTCAGAATCCTGGTCAGAAGTATCATAAGCAAACTCAGTCCTAGGTCTCTTAGAGGGGGAAGGTTGGCTTCCCCTGATTAAAGTAATAAGGTATTCAGCCATTCTTATTTGTTTTTTAGGCATAGAGGCCTGACCATGCAGTCTGGGCATCAGTTTTCTAGACATGGTTTGAGTTTTAGGCCTTGAAGAAGAAGATGACGTTGGTTTAATACACAAGTCTGGAGGCCTGAATACACCCTCAGAAGCCGGTGCCTGCACAGCGCCTCCGGACCCCTCCAAGGTAGAGACATCCACAGGTTCCACAGTTGAAGCATCTCTCGGCATACCGGACTCCAAATGGGTCTCAGTAGAGGCCTGCAAATCTGAAGTAGCGGGTTATCAGGGGCTGCAAAAGCACCTCACTGAGTACCGGCGAACTGGCGACTGGCTTAGGAGAAGCGTTGTCGGCAGCTTTGGACCTAAGCGGCCTGTCTCTGTCTTTATCTTTGCGTTTTTTCAGAACATCGGTAGTCGGATGGCTTACCGAACACATATCAGGATAATTGAACAGAGCACCAAAATATTTAGAAGTGAAAATATACAGACAACGGACAGTTTGTGGTTTAAATAAGGCACAAAACCGACAGCGAGGTACGTTGTGGTCAGAGCCTAGGCAAGGAATACAGTACGAATTAAAATCTTTATGAGGTATTTGCTTTCCACAAGAAATGCTTTAGAGCAAGTAAAAAAGTTTCCCCAACGGGGTACTTAGCTTTTAGTTGAAGACTTCGGTTCTGAAACTCGAAAACGAAAATTTCAAGAGTCAGCCGACCGGCACTTGCGAACTGCTTCTGTTTCGGACACCGCACGGCAAGAAAGACTGATGTAATGGCCTCGGCTGCATGTTTCATACCCCTGATGACCTGACGTCACGGAAGAAGAGACAGCAACTGACGCAGGACCCAAGACAGCCGACTGAGGGCTACTGCAAGCAGATAACCCAAATGTGATGACTGCAACAGTGAAATGTGAAGAACATACGCTACTAAGTACAGAGGATCACATTTTCCTGTAAATTGCTTTTTTAAATATTCTTTTCCCAAAGCAATAATGAAATTAAATGTTTGCTGCAATGCAAATAAAATATGCTTGTACTGCAAGGCTGACAGCTTGCTTAAGCAAGCATAAAAGCAGTTAAGAATAGATAAGTAATAACGGCTATGTGTCTGACACCTGTGAAAATAAAACATGCTTAGTTTAACTACTAGCTAAGTGGATTGTTGTCAGGATGGTGTGATACTATAACTTCAGTACTAATTGCTCTTATTATCATCTCCTTAATTACAACAGTTTGCATGTGTGTTAAGAGTTGTTAATAAAAGTATTAATCAAGTAACAATTGGTAATTTAACACACTTTAAAGAGATAGCCTTAAATGCAAGGGATCCATATGTTACAACAGAGCAAAGGATTAAAAGTACTGAAGGTCGTATTGTGTTGTAAATTGTCTTACAATTTTCTTGGTTTTAATTAAAAAGGAGGAATTGATAGAGATTGTATAAATTAAAATGCTTTCCCCAAAATTATACTGTGTACACAGTAAAAAAAATATGGCTTGCTTTGATGACATGTCTGCACACCAAAGAAACTCCTGTTGTAGGCAGGGAATGAGAGGGATCATTGTTTCCAGGCTGTGCCAATGCTGACTCCATAAACTTTTTAGGTACCACTGATGTTTCCTCATATGCAGTCTCGCATATGGAATTAATAGAATGCAGGATGCCATGAACCCCCAAAGCCTGCAGAATTTGTCTTGCAGATAACTGGGTTTTTGTTGCTATTTGAAGTATGTTGTCAGTTGCCTTTGTCTGGCGTGAGGTAAGCCATCTGGGCAGTTGTATTCAAGCTTGCACCCAGGAATGTAATTATTTGAGAGGGTACCAGTTGTGATTTATTTTCGTTTATGGTGTACCCTAGGCATGCTAGAAGCCTTTTTACAAATGCCAGATGTTGGAGAAGAGAGTGTCCTTGTCCTCTGCTTGAATGAGACAATCGTCTAGATAAGGATAAATTTGGATGCATCTTTGTCAGCAGAATGCAATTACTGGTGCCAGGCACTTTATAAAGACCCTGGGTGCAGTAGATAAGCCAAAGGGCAGTGCAGAGAATTGGTAATGCAAAAAGCCTGCTTTGAAGCGGAGGCATCTTCTGCATGATTCCCTTTACTGGGATATGCAGGTATGCCTCTCTTAAGTCTAGAGTTACTAACCAAGCATTCTTGCCTAGCATAAAGTACAGTTTTGTACCTACCATAAATGTAGATGTTCGAGGATTCCATTGCTGCAGTCCTTACTATTGGGTATAGTCCGCATCCAGTCGGCCCGAATACCAGAGTATAAGGCTGACGTCGGTCAGGGCGCATTAGACTGACGTCAGTACGTCAGGGTACTAATGCGCATGACCGGCGTCATATCCTCAGTCTTTTCTTGCCCCAGATGTCAGAAGACCCTAAAAGACAAGGCCCAAAATACCTGCACCAAAACATGAACAATATATACAAAATATAAGCAGGTAAATTCACCTACACAACCACCCCTAAACACAGAGGGGAAGGAGGGAGGGTAAATTGGACTGCAGCAATGGAATCCTCGAACATCTACATTTATGGTAGGTACAAAACTGTACTATGTTCTTCGCCTTCCATTGCTGCAGTCCTTACTATTGGGTAGAATCCCAAAGCAGAGGTAAGGGAGGCTGGCAAATCATAAAGAAGCAGGAGCTGACAACATGCCTTGCAAAACAGCAGTGGCAAAACCAGCCCTAGACTTAGAGTAGATAGGAAGGTGATAATGCTTAGAGAAAGTATGCACTGAACTCCAAGTAGCTGCTTCCAAAATATCCTTAGTTGCCACCCCCCGTAGAAATGCTGTTGAAGTGGCAGTAGCCCTAGTGGAATGAGGCCTGATCCCAGCAGGAACCTCCTTGCCATGATGGGAATAACAAAATGCAATGCAAAAGCCAATCCACCTAGAAATAGTTTGTTTCGACACAGGCTTGCCCTCATGAACTCAAAGCAAAAGAAACAAACAACTGCTGAGACTGCCTAAAATCCTTAGTCCTGCTTAAGTAATAACGCAATTGCCTGTGTACATCTAAAGTATGCAAAATCTTTTCCCTTTATTTTGGGGTCTGCATAAAAAGTAGGCAAATGAATAGTTTGGTTTAAAGCCACACTAGAAACCACTTTAGGCATAAAGGAAGGATTAGTACGTAATGATACCCTATCCTTATGGAAAATCAAAAAGGCTCGACTGCCATAAGGGCCTGCAATTCAGACACCCGCCTTGCAGAGGTAATAGCCAACAAAAAGCAGTCTTCCATGACAAATATTGCAATTCAGCAGTAGCCGAGGCTCAAAAGGTTGTAGAGTAAGTTTTTCCAACACAAAATTGAGATCCCAAGCAGGAGTAGGAGCTCTAATGGGGGTCTTATATTTTTGCCCTCTAAGAAACTGCTTGAACAAAGGATGCGAAAACAATGGTGGGTCACAATCATAGTGAGCTGAGATTGCTGCAGCATGAATCTTAATGGAAGAGAAGGACAGACCCTTGTCCAGTAACTCAGTAAGATATTGAAGAGCCATACTCAAATTAGGCTCAGAAATCTCCAAATTCTTTGCTTTACTCCAAGATAAAAATCTCTTCCATTTAGCTGCATACACTTTCCTTGTACTAGGTCTTCTAGCTTCCATAATCACATTTAAAACTTGTTGAGGAAGTTGAGACCGGCTGTGTTTCAACACAGAATATGCCAGGCTGTCAGATGAAGAGAGTGAAGCTTGACATGGAGCAGATAACCGTCCTGCTGGTATAACAGATGTGGAATCAAAGGGAAAGGCCATGGAGGCTTCTTTACCAGACTCAGTAGAGGGTACCAGTGTTGCCGAGGCCAATCTGGAGCTATCAAAATCATCCTTGGCCTGTCCTGTCTGACCTTTAACAGTACCTTTGGAAGAAGAGGCAGAGGTGGAAAGGCATACACATGAAGGTTCGTCCAACTGAAAGACAGAGCATCCACTTTCCAAGCTGTGTGATGAAACCCCTTTGTGCAAAACTGTGGCAGCTGGTGGTTTAGTGGAGAAGCGAACAGATCTATGTCTGGAGTTCCCCTGACACTGTCAATTTCTGAAATACATGAAGATCCAGTTTCCACTTGTGGGGATCCATGATTTGTCTGCTTAACACATCTGCTAAGGAGTGCTGTGCTCCTGGCAGAAACCTTGCCTGAAGAGTTAGGTGCAAGCGTGGCAGTCTCCCATAAAACCATTGCTTGCCTGCATAGAGGATAAGAATGTGTTCCCCTTGTTTGTTGAAGTACCACATGACAGTTGTGTTGTCTGTTAGAATCAACACCTGCCCTGGAAGAAGTAACTCCTTGAAAGCCAGTAATGCGAACTGGACTGCTAACATCTCCTTCATGTTGATATGTAGATGCTGTAGTCTGGCAGGCCACTTGTCTTGTATCCACTTTCCATGTAGATGAGCTCCCAAGCAATGTCCGAGGCATCTGTCAGTAAATATGACTGCCTCTGGCTGGGTCACAGAGAGTCCCTTGTTTAGGTGACATTCCTGAGCCCACCACAAAAATTCTCTTTGAAGGCAAGGTATTATTTGAATGACAGTGTCTAAATCCTGGCAGTGCTGTGTCCATACATTTTGAGATACCATTGTAACTTCCTCATATGCAGTTTGGCATTGGGAAGCACCAGAATACAAGATGCCATGAACCCTAATGCTTGAAGGACTGTCTCTGCAGTCAGCACGGACTGATGAGATAGTTGATGGAAGTAAAGTGATAGACTCTTTTGTTTGTCCGGGGTTAAAAGGCCGTCTGGGCTGCTGTATGCAGTCTCACACCCAGAAAGCACATGTCTTGAGAGGGTACTAGACTGGACTTTATTTCGTTCACAGAATACCCTAGGCATCTTAGCACTGCTATAACATATTCCAGATGCTGTAGAAGGTCTTCCTTTTCTTGAGCCAGAATCAGGCAGTTGTCTAAATAAGGATAGATTTGAAGTCCTTGTAGCCTGAAGTAAGCTATCACTGGAGCCAGAACCTTTGTGAATACTCTGGGCGCAGTAGATAAGCCAAAGGGCAATGCAGAGAACTGATAATGAGAATCTCCAGCTCGAAACCGCAGATACTTCCTGTAACTTAGCCTGATAGGCACATGAAGGTAAGCTTCCTTGAGATCTAAAGTTACCATCCAGTGATCTTTGCCCAGCAGGGGTAAAAGCTGTTGTAACGTCAACATCTTGAACTTGGGAATGTCCAGATAAGTGTTGAGGAGAGATAAATCCAAAATTGGACTCCACGTGTACCCAGTCTGTGGTACTAGGAACATGCGAGAATAAAATCCTAGGCCCCTTTAAATCTGTAACCGTGGTGAATGATGTCCAACACCCATCTGTCTTGAGGAATTAAATCCCAATTTTCTTTGAAAAGAGACAGTCGTCCTTCCAAAGGAGCTGCCAGACGAGAATCCACTGGCAGCTGAAAAGGCAGGTCATTGGGTCTGTTTACGAAAGGACTGACCCCTGCCCTCACCAGAAGTCTGAGCAGGTGAACTCCCTGTTCTAGGCCTAAAAGAACCTTGGGCCCTGCCCCTACCACGTCTAGACCTACCCCTAGACTGGGAATCATAAGCAGGATATGTCCACCCCTTAGCAGGCCAATTTCTACTAAACTGTGGCTGTACCTGCAAAATCTTAAACAGTTTGCATAGACTTAGCTTTGTCCTCCATTTTCTTTAAAACTGCTTCCACAGGTGAACCAAACAACACATCAGACTGTAAAGGAGCATCCAAAATCCTTGTCTTAACATGCTCAGCCAAATTTTGATCCCTCAACCAGGCATGCCTGCGAAGAACAGAACTAGTGGCAGCCACCCTCGAGGAGGCCTGCACAGCATCAAAACCACATTGCAAAGAATGCTTGCCCACTTGTTCAGACACATAAACCAAATCTAGCAATTCTTTACAATCAATACCTTCCGCCAAAGCATCCACCTTAGATTTTAATTGTGAAAGGAGATAATTTTGATATTTCAGCATGTGAAACTGACAATTCAATGCTCTCATGGCTAGAGTGGAAGAAGTATACACTTTCTTACCCCACCTATCTAACGCCCTTGCCTCTTTGTCAGTGGGAACAGGATTTTTAACCACAGAGGCTTTAACACCTTTAGGCCCCTGAGAAACAATTTCTGGGTCCCCTAGGACTCTTAAACAAATACTTATGCGCTTCTGGCACCCTATAGTACCTACCAGGCTTAACAGGCGCAGGAGGAAAGGGATCAGGGTTCAGGGCTGCCTCTGCAAAACATCTTCTACCACAGTCAACACAGGAGGTATAGCTAAGGGCCTATGCTGGGGTAAAACAAGAATTCCTAAGCCTCTTCCTGAATCAGAGTAATCCTGGCCTTCCCATTTAAAGTGCTCCCTCATGGAATGCAGAGTCTCTGAAAATGAAAAATCCTCAGGAGGAGAAGCCGAAGGAGTGGCATCATCCACATCAGAATCAGAATAATGAGGATACTCCTGCAAATCTTCCGCAGAAGACTCAGAAGCCTCTGAACCCTGTTCAAAACTGTCAAACTCAGGTTCCACCCTAGGCCTCTTATCAGGAGGGCCCATAGAACCTCTAATCATAGTAATCAAATCTTCTGCCATTTTAAGCATATGTTTCTTAGGTACAGAACCCGAAAGGCTAGGAGAAGCCCCTACTGAAACCGAACTTGGCCTTCCTCTAAAAGAAGTTTTGGCAACAGAAGGAGAGGCTCTAACTACATTGGGAAGAGAGGGAAGAATAGTTACCTGAGAAGCCCCTCAGCCTGGCCTGCCTCCTGAGAGGGTACATCCTGTAACAGTAAAGTTTCTGCCTGAGACTCCATAGAAACTCCTGGCAAAACCTCTGGCTCCACTGAGCCTCCTAAAGAACCGACGTCCGGGACTGCCGGTTCATCAACCCTAGGTTTCGCTGTTTTGTCCTTACGCTTCTTGGACGAAGCGGGCGTCGGAGCATCCGACGGCATTTTATAATTGCAACGCTTCCCAAACACTAATCTGGCACAGTCTAACCTCCTCTTAATAGTGCGTTTGTTAAACCTAGCACAAGACCAACAACGTCGTGCTCAGGCCCTAAACAAGGTATACACAATGTATGGTAATCCCTATGAGGTATCTGTTTCCCACAAGAAATACAGTTATTCACTTTTTCTGACATCCGTTAAATACTGAGGCAAGAAAAACCAAAATGTTCCCCAACGGGTACTTAGCCAACTCTGATTCGGTCTGAAACTCCGTTTCGAAATATTTCAGAACGCCAACCTGCACTCGCAAAACTGCTTCTGCATCGGACAACGCGGCAAAAAAGACTGAGGATATGACGCCGGTCATGCGCATTAGTACCCTGACGTACTGACGTCAGTCTAATGCGCCCTGACCGACGTCAGCCTTATACTCTGGTATTCGGGCCGACTGGATGCGGACTATACCCAATAGTAAGGACTGCAGCAATGGAAGACGAAGAACATCTGTTGTAAAATCAGCATTTTGAATTTTGCCCAGGAACGTGTTCAGAAATTGATAAGTCCAGTATTGGACGCCATGAATCGTCTTTTCTGGGTACCAGGAAAAGTCTCGAATAAAAACCTTGTCCTTTTTCCTTTTCTGGTACCGGCTGAATAGCCCCCATATCCATGAGGGACATGACTTGTTTCTGGACCTCTGCCCCACTGGTTTTGTGGCAGATTCGGCCATCCGTTTGGAATTGGCAAAGTATGGAAATGGAATCTGTACCCCTGGGATATTATGTTTAATACCCACTTGTCCTGGGTAATTAACTGCCAATTTTGAGCATGAAGTGCCAGTCCGCCCCCCCCAAGGGGGCTGCCAAAAGATAAGTGCTTGGAGATGGTAGAGGAAAATCATTGAGACTGCTTACTGTAGGGGTGTGCTTTGTTTCCTCTAGATTTGGAGGTGGAGGCACCCCCATTGCTTTGACCTGTTTAAGAACCCTGTGATTGATCTCTGGAGCTTTTTGAGCACCTGGGTTTGCCCTAAGTGGCTCTGTTGGACACAGGAAAGGACCAATTTTTAGTAGGCCAGTGCCTACTGAACCTGGGTGGCTGCACTTGCAAGAAATCTTTTACAGTTTGCATAGATTTAGCTTTGTCTTCCATTTTCTTCAAAACCTCTTCTGCCTTATTACCAAACAGAGTATCATGCTGCAAAGGGGCATCCAACAATTTAGCTTTAACATGATCCGGCAGATTTTGCTCCTTGAGCCAGGCATGCTTTCTAATCACAGATCCAGTAATGGCGGCCCTACAAGAGGCCTCCAAGGAATCAAAACCACATGGTTGGGGCGGTGGCTTAATGGCTAAGGTGTTTGCCTTACAAACACAAAGTGCAGGGTTTGAGTTTCACAAGGGATAATTGGCTAGACTTAAAATGGCTCACAAGGGCAGTTAGCTCAACACTGAACTATGAACATTGCAAAGTATGCTTTCCAACCTGTTCTGCTGAATGCATTAAATCCTGTAACTCTATTTTCCACACAATCAGAAATCATCATCATTTTCTGTTTCAGTAAGCCCATAACATGCTGTTGATATTTAAGCATATGAACCTGGCAGTTTAAAGCCCTGATTGCCAAAGTTACAAACGTATAAACCTTCTTACCCCATCTATCCAATGCCCTGGAATCTCTATCAGAAGGGGTAGGATTTTTGGCTGTAGAAGCCTTAACACCCTTGGGACCTTGAGAAATAGTCTAGGGATCAGCGGTAGGATTTTTGAAAAGAAATTTGTGGGAGGCAGGAACCCTGTAATATCTGTCTGGCTTACTAGGAGCTGGAGGCAGGGAATCAGGAGCCATGCTTGATTCCAAGAACACATCAACAATGTCTAATACAGGAGGTATTGCCAAAGGCCTATGCTGACGAAGAAGGAAATCCCAAAGCCTCTTTTCTGATTCAGAAAAGTCCTGACTCTCCCAGTGAAAATGTTCCCTTAAAGTATGCAAAGTCTCATCAAAAGAGTAATCCTCAGGAGGAGATGCAGATGGGATGGATTCCTCTGCATCAGAATCCTCATACGGTGGAATAGAAAATTCCTGATCAGAAGAAATGGAAACCTGATCTGAAGATTCATAATCAGTGCCTTGCCTAGGCCTCTTAGCAGGAGGGGGGGGGGTTGGGAACCCCCTGAACAAGGTAATTAAATCCTCAGCCATTTTAATCATCTGTTTTTTAGACACAGGTTGCCTGAACACGCGGCTCATGTGTTGTTTTTTTAGATATAGAAGTTGTTTTTGACCTTGTTTTTGTTGCTGGCGTAGGTTTAGTATAAAAATGCTCAGGCCTGAAAACACCCTCAGAAGACGGTGCCTGCTCAGCGGCTCTGGACCCATCCAAGGGAGAGACATCCGTGGGTTCAATACTCTGAGGATCTCAAGGCATACCGGACTCCGAATGGGTCTCGGTAGAGGCCTGCGACTCAAAAGTAGCGGGTATCAGGGGCTACGAAAGCACCTCACTGAGTATCGGCGAACCCGCGACTGGCTTAGGAGAAACTTCATCGGTTTTGGACCTTGAAGGTCTGTCTCTGTCTTTTTCCTTGCGTTTTTTGTGAACTCCGGTAGTCGGATTGATAACCGACGACATTTCAGGATAGTTAAATCTTGAACCAAAATATTTAGAAGCAAAAATATACCGACGCTTAATAGTGCGTTGGTTAAATCTAGCACAAAACCAATAGCAAGGTACGTTGTGATCAGGGCCTAGACAAGGAATACAGTACAAATGAAAATCTTATGAGGTATTTGCTTCCCACAAGTAATGTAATTATTAACTTTTACTGACATCGGTAAGGAGCAAGAAAAAGTTTCAACGGGTACTTAGCTTTAGTTTGAAGACTTCGGTTCTGAAACTCGAATATGAAAATTTCAGGAGTCGGCCGACCGGCACTTGCGAACTGCTTCTGCTTCTGGCACCGCGCGACAAGAAAGACGGAGTAAAATGGCGTTGGATGCATGTTTTATACTACTGATGACCTGACGTCATGGAAGAGGAGACAGCAACCGACACAGGACCCAAGACTTTGTTATTCAGGCCGACTGAGGGCAACCTGCCAGCAGATTACCCAAATGTAATGACGGCAACAGTGAAACATGAAGAACATCTGCACTTGTGTCTCCTGTGCATCATACTGTTTTACCAGCCTGGAGACATGTACATCTTCAATAAATATTGAAACTCCACCTCCTTTGGGTTTGTAGCCTTCCGTCTGGGGTCTGAAAGTACTGTAGGACAAGTAACCTGGTAAGGCAGTGGTGCTCTCCACAGCTCTGAGCAAGGTTTCAGTGACTGCACAAATGTCAGCATCCTCCAGGGCAAAGAATACTTGCAATGAGTGCAGTTTCATGCAAAGACTCTTAGCATTTAGCAACATGACCATAAATTTCATCTAGAAGAATTTTTCACATTGGTAATTTTGTCCTCATGACTTTCTCTAAAAAAGGCACTATAGGGGAGGCAACAGCCTTTGCCAGAAGCCTGAAGCCCAGGGCAGACAGAAAAAAGCCATCGCTGGCAAAGCATCGTGGTCGTCAATCATGTCCTCCGAGGCTGTCAAAAGATGCCTAAATGGGCTCAAAAACCTATCTTCCATACAGTCAGGTGGAGGATGAGAAACTTGGTATGGAGGAAAGATCCAGAATGTATAAGTAGGTCCATTTAGAATACATTTTTGGTTATTGCATCAGAAGAGAGAACCAGTGCTGTCTGTGCCAAAATGGGGTTGCCAACAGTCATCTTTGGAATGTCCTTTATCTTTAGTAAAACTCTGGTTATCACAGAAAATGGAAGACGACAAAGGAATAATCCAATCTGAGGGAAAAAAGGGCCTGTTGGCAAGAAGTCCTGGTACACGATTGCTTTAACTATTTAAGGTTAATGGAAGCAAACATCATTTTAGGGAGTTCCCCAAAGATGGGCAACCTCCTGAAAGACCTCTGGGTATAACATCCATTTATAAAGGTCTGTCTTGGACTTACTCAGAGTCTGCAATTGTGTTCTGCTCTTATGTAATGTAGGTTGCCTGTACAGAAAGACTGGGACAAAATGCCACCTCCCAAGCCACTATACACTGATCCTCTTTGTTAACAGAAAATACCACAGTTATGTGGTATGTAATCGCCAACAGTGGTTCAGGTGTCCAAAGATGATTCAGTGCTTTGACCACATCTAACAGGGTCATCTTTTCTTGTTTCTGTTTGAAAGGATGCTCCCACTTGCCCTGGATTTTGGCACTTCGAGAAATTGCCCCAGGTAAAACCTAAGGCACCCATTGTGACTGACTGAATAGCAATCAGGAGAGAGAGAGATACCTGGATTCTGCTAGACTTGATTGGCCCACTAGAAGAGATTTTTTTGATGAATTCTAAGCCTGGAATACGGAAGGACATGTGACATCAGTGTTGGGTCTTGAAGGATTTCAGAAACCACTGGATCTTCCTCACGTGGACTCTGACTAAAGGATTCACAAGGATGAATGAAGCAAAGAATCATGGACTTCTGAGGAATTTCCTTGCTGGGGAATTTTTCTGGTGAGCAAGATTTAGGAAATGTCAGTGGCAGAAGGAAACCTTCTCGGGTGGGGGCTAGAAAATACCATAGAAAAACTAATCTGAAACAGGTTCACATAGGACTTCCTAGATTTAATCTGAAAGAATGTGAAACAAATTCATGAAGTGAGGGGATGATACAGCAAACTGGACATAAACCAGAATGAAGACAATAATTTAGGTGGAGGCAATTATGAACTCCCTAAAGACTGCAGAAGACAATGACTGGAGCAAGACACTTTATGAATACCCTATAGACAGGCAAAAAGGCAAAGATGTAAACTGAAAATGCAACCCCAAAACAAAAAAATCTTCAATATCATCTGTGGTCTTTGTGAACAGGGAAGTGAAGTTATACATCCTTGAGGTCTATAGTGATCAAGTAAGCCTTGTGTGACAGAAGATGGAAAACAAACTACAAGGTTAACACTGAGGGGCATCATCTCAGAAAGGATTTGAGGAAATAAGTGAGTTTATTTTTTTTTTCGGGGTTAGAGGGATCCCTGACTGTATAGGAAGAGAAAGTACAGTTGTGTACACTTACCATAAATGTAGATGTTCGAGTGTATTCACTGTTGCAGTCATTACATTTGGGTAATCCTGCTGGCAGGTTGCCCTCAGTCGGCCTGAAATCCAAAGTCTTCGGTCCTGCGTCGGCTGCTGTCGCCCATTCCCTGACGTCAGGTCGTCAGGGGTATAAAAGAAGCAGCCGACGCCATTTTCTTCAGATTTTCTTGCCCCAGATGTCAGGTGCCCCCTAAAAGGGTAGCCAAAATTTATATATATAAAAATACATGCACCAATATAAACCTTACCTACATCTACAAGCAAATACACCACATAGGTTGTATAAATCAGAGAAGGAAAGATAAGTTCCAGCAGAAAAAAGGGGGATGGCAGATGGGTAACCTGGACTGCAACAGTGAATGCACTCTAACATCTACATTTATGGTAAGTGTAGACAACTGTACTATGTTCTTCGTGTTTCACTGTTGCAGTCATTACATTTGGGTAGAGTCCCAAAGCTATGGTTGGGAGGCTGGAGCTAAACAGCATTAGGAGCGGCTAGGAGGCCCTGCAGAACTGCACTGGCAAAGCCTGCCCTGGATTTAGAAAGAGTAGTGTGGCAGATGATAGTGCATTGTAAAGGTGTGCACCGAACTCCAAGTAGCAGCCTCTAAAATGTCTTTGGTTGGTACTCCCCTGAGAAAGGCTGCTGCAGTGGCTCTGGTTGAATGTGGCCTAATGCCCTTAGCTAATGCACTGGCTTGCCATGCTGAAAATAGCAGAAACAAATGCAGTGGCCTATCCACTTTGAAATAGTCTGCTTTGAGATAGCCTTTCCTTGTGATCCTGCAGCATATGCCACTAGTAATTGCTCTGTCTTCCCTGAAAACTTTGGTTCTGTCCAAGTAGAATCTAAGCTGTCTGTGCACGTCCAAGGAATGCAGAATTCTCTCCCCCTTGTTCTGTGGATTTGGATAAAAAGTTGGCAGATGAAAAGTTTGGTTAAGAGCTACACTGGATACCACTTTAGGCATAAATGTTGGGTTTGTCCTCAGAGAAACCCTGTCTGGATAAAACATTATAAAAGATTCCACAGCCATGAGTGCCTGTAGCTCTGAAACCCGTCTTGCAGAAGTTATTGCTAGGAGCAGAGCTGTTTTCCAAGATAAAAACTTTATATCAGCAGTAGCAGCTGGCTCAAAAGGAGGCAGGGTGAGTTTTTCCAAGACATAGTTGAGGTCCCATGCAGGTATTGGTGATCTCCTTGGAGGCCTTAAATTTTTGGCTCCTCTAAGGTACTGCTTTAATAAAGGATGAGAAAAGATTGGTGGCTCTGTATTGTAATGAGCCAAAATGGCAGAGGCATGAATTTTAACTGATGAGAAAGATAGGCCTTTGTCCAGCATCTCAGTTAAGTATTGCAAAATCTGAGGAATATTTGGTACAGCTGTATCAGTTCCTTGTGCCTGGTTCCAAGCACAGAATCTCTTCCATTTTCCAGCATAAGATTTTCTAGTACTAGGCCTTCTGGCTTCCAAAATTACATCCATCACAGCTTTACTGAAAGGTGTGTTTTGTATGATTACATTATCCGCCATGCTGCCAGGTTTAAAGGCCTGAGTTGGCTGTGCAGGATCTGATTGTTTTGCTGGGACATTAGATGGGGTATTTGAGGTAAGGTCCAAGCTGGGCATTAAGACAAGTTGCTTAGGATTGGATACCAGTACTGGCGGGGCCAGTCTGGGGCAATCAGTATCATCTTTGGCTTCTCCTGTCTGACCTTTAGGAGTACTTTGGGGAGGAGTGGCAGTGGAGGAAAGCCATACACTGATAGGGCGTCCACTTTCCATGCTTGTCTGTGATAAGTCCTTGTGCAGAATCTTTTTAGTTGGTAGTTGTGAGGGGAGGCAAATAGATCTATGTCCGGGCATCCCCATTTCCTTGTTATCATGCTGAAGACTTGTGGATCCAGCTGCCAATCGTGGGGATCCATGAGGTTTCTGCTTAGTTCGTCTGCCAGAGTATTTTCCTTTTCCTGGCAGGAATTGTGCCTGCAGATGTACTTGGTAAGTCAATGCTGTGTCCCACAAAGTCATAGCTAGTCTGCAAAGGGGGTAAGAATGTGTGCCCTCCTGTTCGTTTATATACCACATGACCGTGGTGTTGTCTCTGTCTTTATCAGTAGTTGTCCCGGATGAAGTAGGTCCTTGAAGGCTGTCAGGGCATTTTGAACAGCTAGCATCTCTTTTTGATTGATATGTAGATGCATTTGGTTTGAGGACCATGTGCCCTGAATGAATCTTCCTGCCATGTGGGCCCCCCAGGCATAATCTGATGCATCCATTGTTAGTGTTTGCCTGGCTGGGGGTAATGTGAATGGCTGTCCCTTGTTCTGGTGATAAGCCTTCGCCCACCATAGAAACACCTGTCGCAGGCAGGGAATGAGAGTAATCATTGTCTCCAGGCAGGGAATGAGAGTAATCATTGTCTCCAGGCTGTGGCAATGTTGAGTCCAAACACTTTTTAGGTACCACTGAAGTTTCCTCATATGCAGTCTTGCATATGGAATTAGTAGGATGCAGGATGCCATGAAGCCCAAAGCCTGCAGAATTTTTCTTGCAGATAACTGGGCCTTTGTTGCCAACATCTTG
Organism: Protopterus annectens; assembly: GCF_019279795.1. NCBI lineage: Eukaryota > Metazoa > Chordata > Ceratodontiformes > Protopteridae > Protopterus > Protopterus annectens. The sequence goes on from NC_056726.1 coordinate 1,557,995,179, forward strand.
AAATAGGTAGTCAGTTGCCTTTGTTTGTCTGGCGTGAGATAAACCATCTGGGCAGTTGTATTTAAGCTTGCACCCAGGATTATCTCATCTCTTGAGAGGGTACTAGTTTTGATTTCTTTTCATTGACTGTGCACCCTAGGCATGTTAGAAGTCTTTTCACAAACACCAGATGCAAGAATGTCCTTTTTCTCTGCTTGAATTAGACAGTCGTCCAAGTAAGGATATATTTGTATTCTTCTTCGTCTGCAGAATGCAACTACTGGTGCCAGGCACTTTGTAAAGACCCTGGGTGCTGTAGATAAGCCAAAGGGCAGTGCAGAGAATTGGTAATGCATTGAGCCAGCCTTGAATCTGAGGTAATATCTGCATGATTGTCCGATTGTGACATGCAGGTATGCCTCTTTTAGGTCTAAAGTCACAAGCCAAGCATTCTTGCCCAGCATGGGCATAAGCTGCTGCAGTCACCATTTTGAATTTTGGTACATCCAGGAATGTGTTCAGAATAGATAGGTCCAGTATTGGTCTCCAGGCCTTGTCCTTTCTGGGTACCAAGAACAGTCTTGAGTAAAGTCCTTGTCCCTGCTCTTGCTCTGGTACTTGGTGAATGGCCCCCATGTCCATGAGGGATGAGACCTGTTTTTGTGCCTCTGCCCATTGATTTTTTGGCAGATATGGGCAGCCATTTGCCTTTGGCAGGGTATGGAAATGGAACTTGTAGCCTTGTGACACTGTTTAGAACCCACTTGTCCTGGGTTATAATGTGCCAATTTTGAGAGAAAAGTGCTAATTTTCCCCCTAGGGGTACTGCCAAGAGATGAGTGCTTGGTGCAGGCAGGGGGAAGTCATTGGGACTGTTTCTTGTAAGGTTGTGATTCATCATCTCCAACTTTGGAGGTAGAAGCACCCCATTGCTTTGACCTGTATGAACCTTGTGCCTGAGATCTGCCTCTAGGGCATCTGGATCTGCCCCTTTGAGGTCTGTCTGACACAGGAAAGGACCAATTCTTTGTAGGCCAGTGTCTATTAAACCTAGGTGGCTGTACTTGTAAAAACTTTTTGACAGTTTGCATAGATTTATCTTTGTCCTCCATTTTCTTCAACACCTCTTCTGCCTTAATACCAAACAAAGTATCATGCTGTAAAGGTGCATCTGATAATTTAACTTTCACATGATCAGGCAGATTTTGTTCCTTTAACCAAGCATGCCTCCTAATTACAGAACCCGTAACTGCGGCCCTGCAGGAGGCCTCCAACAAATCAAAACCACATTGCAAAGTATGCTTTCCAACTTGTTCAGCTGCATGCAATACATCCTGCATTTCCTTGTTTTCTGCATATTCAGAGTTTAACAACATTTTCTGTTTAAGCAATGCCATGACATGTTGCTGATATTTGAGCATATGAAACTGACAGTTTAAGGCCCTTATAGCCAAGGTAGCAGATGTGTAAACCTTTTTTTCCCCATCTATCCAGTGCCCTAGAATCTCTGTTAGAGGGGGTAGGGGTTTTTGCAGCAGAAGCCTCAACTCCTTTGGGACCCTGTGAAATAGTCTCTGGGTCTGCAGCAGGGTTTTAAAAAAGGAATTTGAGAGGGTCAGGAACCCTGTAATATCTATCAGGCTTAACAGGAGCTGCAGGTAAGGAGTCAGGGGTAAGACAAGACTCCAAAAACACATCATCTACAATGTCTACAATGTCTAACACAGGTGGAATGGCTAGAGGCCTGTGTTGAGTAAGTAAAACGAAATCTCTGAGCCTCTTTTTAGATTCTGAAAAGTCTTGGCTCTCCCAGTGGAAATGCTCCCTCATGGTATGCAAGGTTTCCCCAAAAGAAGTGTCCTCTGGAGGAGAAGCTGAAGGGATAGATTCTTCAGTATCAGAATCCTCATGGGGGGGAAGAGAATATTCCTGATCAGAAGAGGAATCAGAAGAAATAGAAACTGGATCTGAAGATTCATAGTCAGTCTCTTGCCTAGGCCTCTTATCAGGAGGGGGATGGGAATCCCTGATCAAGGTAATCAAGTCTTCGGTCATTTTGAGCATCTGTTTTTTGGGCATAGAGGCCTGTCCGCGTGGCTCTGGAGTTTGTTTCTTTGCTTTAGAAGGTGCTTTAGTATTTGTTTTTGAAGCTGAAGTCGGTTTAATGTAAAGATGTTTAGGTCTGAATACACCCTCAGAAGCCGGTGCCTGCTCAGCGGCTCCGGACCCATCTGAGGGAATAGTATCTGAGGCTCCAATACCTCGAGTTTCCAGCAGCATGGCCTGCGACTCTAAAGTAGCGGGTGTCAGGGGCTGTGAAAGAGCCTCACTGAGAACAGGCAACTGGCTTAGGAGGAGCTCCGTCATCGGTTTTGGGCCTCAGTTGTTTATCTCTCTCCTTTTCTTTGCGTTTTTGTGAACTCAGGTAGTCGGATGGCTATCCGACGACATTTCTGGATAATTAAACCGGCGCCCAAAATAGTTTAAAGCAAAATCATTCAAATGCTTAATAGTGCGTTGGTTGAATCTAGCACAAAACAGACAACCAGAAACGTTGTGTTCAGGGCCTAGGCAAGGAATACATTAAGAATGAAAGTCCTTATGAGGTATTTGCTTTCCACAAGAAATACAATTATTTACTTTTTCTGACATCGGTCTGGAGCAAGAAAAAAGTTTCCCCAACGGGGTACTTAGCTTTACTGAAGACTTCGGATCTGAAATTCGAACACGAAAATCTCAGGAGTCGGCCGTACGGCACTTGCGAACTGCTTCTGCTTCGGGCACCGCGCGGCATGAAAGACTGAAGAAAATGGAGTCGGCTGTTTCTTTTATACCCCTGACGACCTGACGTCAGGGAAGGGGCGACAGCAGCCGACGCAGGACCAAGACTTTGGAATTCAGGCCGACTGAGGGCAACCTGCCAGCAGGATTACCCAAATGTAATGACTGCAACAGTGAAACACGAAGAACATCAGTGCAGCCACCACAATACAACCAAACAAAAATTACAAATTCTTTCACCTACATGAGAAGAAACCTGGAAGTAGTGCACAGAGCTAGCTGAGCACAATCAAACAAGACATGCCCGAGGCAAATGAGTGAATCAGAAATCTTTAAACTGTTTGAAATTCCTCATTGGTAACGCAACAAAAAAGGGATATGAACAAAGATTTAAAGGCATAAGATTAAGGCTATGGGCTGGCAATTAACTGCTTCCTGTAATTCAACATTTGTTCTTTCATCCTTCATCTGCTTAATGTGAAACTCTTTAAATCACTAAATATGAAGCACTCCGTGCTCTATCCTAGTCAACAAATATAATTACTACTAAAGAAATAAGGCAAACTGTTTGGATTTCATGCATTATAGGCTTGGGGAATACGCACAGAACATATTCATTATACTTGCAATAGAAATTGCTACAAAATTACAGAATAAGGTATCAAGTAAAAAAACAAATGACTTCAAACAGATTGGTGGGCTGCAAGGAAACAAAAACTGGGAATGAGGTGGTGTGCAGCCTTTAATACCCAATCAGCAAAACGTTTTTGGGCATTTAATATCTTATCTGCAAAGCTTTCCCTGGTCAGCTCATTCACAACATTACTAATGCAACAAGATTTAAAAGTATCACACACAAAACCAGGTACTTGAGCATTTCCACACCTAAGGGTAAGATACTAGCCCCCAATAAGGTAGCATGATGAGGAAGTCAGGATGGCACAAAACAGGCATCCCTAAAAGTCTTATTCCACCAGTAGCACCTAGAAACTATGCACTTTAAAAATGAAGGTGCAGCCCACACAAGAGTGTTAATATCCAGATCAACATAACGTCAACTTCTTAAAAAATTTAAATAAAACTTATGTTGTAAACTGTCACATACCTTCTTTTCCAAACATTCTGCAAACTTCAGCTGTTTTAAGAGCTTCTTCTGTTTATTACTGAACCGATTGTCTTGCTCTGCACTCGTACCCTAAGAAAATTCAGAGAATGAAAACAAAGTGAAAATTACATAACTCAGAGCCCAGACAGCTGTGTGTTTTCTGTCTACACTTGCTGTTGTTTATAAGGCAAACTCCAGCATTAACTGAAATCATTCTTACTTCCACTACCTTAGACAACCCTATATTATTAGTAGCACATTCCAACTATCCTGGAAGCTGCTGTTTTCTAGTGCACAAGCAAAACTATGTACTCACCATAACATTCCATCTGAGTAGGTAACTTCATTTGTCAGCAACCTGTTGGTATCGGATCCGAGCCAGCAGCTTTCCAAGCTAGAGTTCCGAGCTCCAAGCTCCTCCCCTTACCCATAATACCCTGCTACTTCCCTCCAGTCCTCAGATTGAGTTTGCCCAATTATCAGACAGCACCAAAACAAGCAAACCCTGAACATCCTAACCTGATACCTACCAGGAGTGAATCACTTAATTAATCAGGTAACAAACTACAGGTTAGGGGGACGGGGGGGGGGGTCAGTTGCTGACAAATGAAGTTACCTACTCAGATGGAATGTTATGGTGAGTACATAACTTATTTATCTGAAGTAGTTAACTTCATCTGATCAGCAACCTGTGGGACAGAGTCCCCAGCTACCAAAAAACTTGGGAGGTCCTCAAGGAAGAATATTCCGGAGCACTGCAGAGCCAAAGGCCGCCCTCCCACTGGATATCAGATCTAATTTATAATGAGAGATAAAGGTATGAGAGGAAGCCCAAGTAGCCACATAACAAATGTCATCCAAGGGTATCCTTGACCAAAAGGCAGCAGAGGTAGCCATAGAACGGGTAGAATGAGCACGAACCCCCACGGGCTCAGGACGACCAGAAATTTTGTACGCGAGTAAAATGCAGTGAGATATCCACCTAGCTAGAGTCACCTTCATTACTGGTTTACCCAAGGATGGCTTAGCAAAGGAAACAAAGAGCTGCTCCAACTTACGAGAGGTAGCTGTTCTGTGCAAATAAAAGTGCAACTGTCTATGCACATCTAATGAATGGATTCTATACTCTCCCTTTGCTCTGGTAGTTAGGGAAGAAAACAGGCAGATTAATGGATTGGTTGATGTTAGCCTCGGAAGCCACTTTAGGTAAAAAGGAGGGATTAGTCCTGAGGGATACTCTGTTCTTATGGAAGACAAGATACGGAGGTTTAGTGCAAAGGGCCTGAAGCTCTGATACCCTTCTAGCTGAGGTAATAGCAATCAAGAAGGCAGTTTTCCAAGACAAATACTTTAAGTCAACCGAAGCTGCAGGCTCAAAGGGGGGGGGGGGGCAGTAAGAGCATGGAGGACTAAGGATAGATCCCATGGAGGAACCGCATTCTTGACAGGAGGTCTTAAAAGAAAGGTGCCCTTCAATAAGGTCTTACAGATCTTAGAGGAAGCTAAGGGGCCAAGATTGTCTCCGATGTGGAAGTGGGAAATGGCCTCCATTTGAACCTTCAGAGTTGAAGAACTGGCCCCCTGGTGAAAAATTTGGGATAAGAACTCAAGTACCGCTGGAATGGGAGCGGTAAAGGGGTCCAAATTCCTTTGCCCGGCCCAGATAGAAAAACGTTTCCATTTACTGTTGTAGAAGGCTTATGTGCCGCCACCAGGATGGATTTAACTGCGGATGAGATGCTGGGAGTCCTAGCCACTAACAGAACTGGATCAACCAAGCGGAAAGCTTGAGGTCGTCCAGGTTCGGAGTTTTCAATCCCGAAGGATGAGAAATCAGATCCAGAATGGGATCTAAGATCCAAGGAGGAGCTATGAGATGAGACCGCAGGTATGGGAACCAGGTTTGACTAGGCCAGAATGGGGCTATGAGGATAACCTTGCTCCCCAACTGACGAGCTTTCTGCAAAAATTTTGTCATTAACGGGAGAGGAGTATAAGCATAAAGACGGGATGGTCAAGCATGAACTAGTGCGTCTCTGGGGGTCTCGCCCGGTGGAGGGATTAGAGCGAAAAACTCGCTGCACTTTGCGTTCGAAGGCGATGTGAACAGATCGCAGCAAGGTTGACCCCCATTTGAGGAAGATCTGTTTCGCTACCAAGGGGTTCAGAGACCACTCGTAAGGTGAGAGGATAGTTCGACTCAGCTTGTCTGCTAAAATGTTGGACCGACCCGGGATGTGCGTTGCTAGCAGAAAACGGTTGGTGGATATTGCCCACTCCCAACTCTCATGGCCTCTCAGCAAAGGGGGTAAGACCTGGTCCCCCCCTGTTTGTTGATGTACCAGACCACTGACATGTTGTCTGCCTGAATTGCAATAGTCCCTAGAGGAAGAAGGGCATGGACAGCTTGCAATGCTAGAAGCACTGCCCTCATCTCCAGAACATTGATATGCAGAATGGTCTCTGTTGGAGTCCACGTGCCCTGGGCGGTTCTGCCCATGCAATGCCCCTCGCACCCCAGGCGAGAAGCGTCCGTGGTCACCGTGGCTTGGGGGAGAGGCATCAAAAAGGGCTGCCCTTCCTGAAGCTCTCAGGAATGGAGCCACCAAAGCAGAGATTCCTTGCAAACCCTGCTGAGGGGAATCGGGGAGTACAACGGATGTCGAAGAATGGACCACTGGACCTGCAAGGTCCACTGAAGAACCCTCATATTCAAGCGGGCTAAGGGTGAAAGGTTGCTAGCCACCACCATAAACCCTAGAGCCCTCAGGACTAATTCCGCTGGTGGGGCCGGAGACTGTAGAATGGCTAAGACATGGGAGAGTTAGGTTGCTGAGTCTGTCCGACGTCAAGAAGGCCTTGGACTGAAGCGTGTCTATTCTGGCCCCTATGAAGTCCAGGACCTGAGCAGGCTGAAGGGACGATTTTTTGTAATTTATAGTGATCCCCAATTGGTGGGCCAAAAGCATAAAATAATCCCTGGCCGAGCATAGTAGATGCCTGGTGGGAGCGGCGAGGAGCCAGTCGTCCAGGTAAGGAAAGACCTGTATTCCCTGAAGCCTCCGGTGGGCCACTACAACTGCCATGACCTTGGTGAACACCCTGGGGGTTGTGGCGAGGCCGAAAGGGAGGACCGTGAACTGATAATGACTGGCCCCCAACTGAAAGCAGAGAAACCTCCTGGATCGCCTGTTCATTAGAATGTGATAGTACGCATCCTTGAGGTCTATGGAGTAAATCCAGTCGTTCTCCTGCAGAAGGGGGAGAATAGATTGAATGGTGACCATCCGGAATTTCTCCTTGGCAACGGACAGGTTCAATGTAGACAGGTTGAGAATTGGCCTTAAGTCCCCAGTCTTTTTTGGCACCAAAAAGAACCTGGAGTAATTGCCTGAACCGGACTGGCCTGGGGGGCTGCCCTGGATGGTTCTTTTTTAGCAGCTCTTTTATCTCTAAAGCTGCCGCCTACCTCTGATTGGGTGGGACATCGGGGAGGCGCCCCAACTGAGGGAGAGGGTTCACGAAGGGAAGAGAGTAACCTTTGGATATTATTCGGAGCACCCAGCGATCTGTCATAATAGGCTCTCAATGTGCTACGTGTTCCGAGAAACGCCCCCTCGACTGCCTCCAGATAGGAGCAGTCAGGCAACCCCTCAGGGTTGCTGCGCGGGTCGGTCGGAAAAGGGTTCCCTCATCCCGAAATTCTTCGCCCCCCCCCTCTGCCTCTGGGCCGGCGTCCACCTTGTCCTCCCCTGCTTCTGAAGGACGAAGGGTCCGGAGCGAAACGGGATTGTTGAGATTTTCGGAACCACATCTTCTTTTGTCCTCTCTGGTTCCTGGAAAAGGACCCGTTGAGAAACAGATTCAGACGGCAGACGTCTTCCCGTCTTTCTCACTCTGGAGTAGAGTATAGTGGACGGTCTTGCCAAACAAGGTAGAACTGTCAAAGGGAGCGTTTGCGAAGGACGCCTTGAAGGGTTCCACAAAATCGTAAAGACGGAGCCAAGCATGGCGCTGCAAGGCGATGCCTGCTCCGCTGGCTCTAGCCGCCCCCTCTGTGGAATGGGAGAGAAGCCGCATACAAGTGTTGGATACCGACTTTAAAGTGGCCATTCGTGCCGAGAAGGTTCGTTTGTCCTCGGCCGACATGGACTCCGGGGTTGACCCAGCGTACTCTGATTAGATCCCGCTGAAGGCGTATCACGTGTGCCAAGTAGTTCAGCGCCCTTACGGAGAAGGTGGCTGAAGTAAACATCTGCTTTCCAATGCGGTCCATCATCTGAGACTCCTTGTCGGGAGGATGTACTGAGGAACTATCCTGAGCCAGTTCCTTCTTGGTGGCTGCCGCCACCACCATGGCATCTACTGGGGAACCTTTGCTCCACGCCGTCCTGTCTGTCGAGGGACTAAGGATCTTATCTGGTCTCCTGGTGATCAGCTCTACAGTTTCCGGCTCCTTCCACACCCTGGTAGTTATAAGATCTACCAGGGGGTCGGCCGGAGGGGACACCCCCAAGAGGTAGATGGGCCTGCGTCAAACGCCTCCAGAAACACAGACTCATCAGAGGAAGGTTTTTGGGCTGACTACCCCCCTCTAATGCGCATCTCCATGATGTCTCCAAAGGAGACGTCTTCGGGGGTGACCTGGGGGAACCTTCCCCTTATTCCAAGTCAGTGTCTTCCATGAGGGACTCGGGGGAGTCCAAGTGCCTCCTTTTACACTTTCATTTGTGAGGAGCCTCTTCAGGGGGGCTGTCCAAGGAGGGCTCACCAACCAGGTCCTGTTCCTCTAGGGGAACCATCTGGGACGTAGACTGTCCCTGGGGCCGGATGATGGAAGACAGGCCTGTCTGCGAGGGAATGGCAGGTGAATCCGTAGCATGAGCCTGGGGCCTCGAATCCCTCGAGAGGACCCACTCCACGACGTCGAAGGCCGAAGGTGAACTGCTCTCCCTAGGATCCGAGAGCAGCCCCCTCGGATCCGACGTGTGGATCGGCGCCGGAGCCAAAGCGATCGGACCCGAAAGAGAAGTGTGCTCCGACTGCATCGGAGCCGAAGACACACACACCCCTCCAGATCTGAGGCTTGGCTCACAGCCCAGAGAGCTCGGATCTGAAAGAGGACCTGACAAACTCAATGGTACAACCGGCGAAGTAGCGATTACTATCGGCGCCGACTCCCCTACTCCGACGTTACCCGGATCCGACGGCTCCGAAACCCGATAATGGATCGGAAAAGGAGCAATGGGGGCAAAGAAAGGGGCCGAGCTCCCCCCCTCGGGGGGGGGGGGAGGCAAGAGCACTCCCATCTGCATCTGGGCCTGAAGGAAGCGATGCATCATCCGGTCCATGTTCACGTCCGAAAGGCTCCTCGTTGATCTAGAAGCCGCCGAGGCTGGCCGGGAAAGCCACCTCTACGACCTCGAAGGTGACTGGGTCTCCTCCTCCGGCTCTGGACAGAAACGTGGAGAACGGAGCCAAGAGGGGGAAGACCCGGAGACCTTCAAGGGAGAAAGCAGCTGCTTAGCCGGTGGGGCCGAGGGGGCAGAATCGGCCCGCCGCTTGTGGCTCTTATGCCTCTCCCTGTCTCTTTCCTTCTATCTCGCCTATCTTTCTTTCTGGAATCCCTCTCTCCCTGGGACACAGTGGGAGTTTGAGTCCTGGCCAGGGGAGCAGGAACAGTTGGCTGAACAGCCGCGGCTGGTGCCACTGAGGGAGAGGAGGAAGAAGCAGAATCCGCGGGCAAAAGGCCCGCAAGGATTAACTTGGTCCTCCTGTCCCTCAAAGCCTGGGGGCTGAAGGCGGCACAGATCTGGCAGCCTGATAAATGAGCCACCCCCAGGCAAATAACGCATTGAGTGTGGCCATTGGTTGGGGACAGCTTATGGCCACACTCAGAGCATTTAGAAAATATGGCCTTAGGGCCTTCGGCCATGACAACTCACACACAGATAAGGGGAAGGGAAAGGTTAAGACTAACTGACTACTAAAACAATTTAAGCTAAATAAACTAAGGGTCGATTAATACACACACAATTTTTTTTGAGAAAGAACAGAACAAAAAGCCCTATTAAACCACTCACAAAACCGCCAGAAGCTCGTCACTCGTGCTTCAAGAAGCCGTGGCAAACGAGATCTGAGGACTGGAGGGAGGTAGTAGGGTATTATGGTAAGGGGGAGGAACTTGGAGCTCGGATCTCTAGCTTGGAAAGCTGCCGGATCGGATCCTATACCCACAGGTTGCTGATCAAATGAAGTTAACTACTTCAGATTGTAGCGTATCAGGCAGTACCTATCTGAAACTGGACTAAGGCTTCAAAACAAACAGTGCTGCACATATCACAATCTCGCTCTATTCATGAATGCAATGCTTCATAATCTCTCCCCAAAAACCTCCATCAACAACAAACAGAAAACTATGCCTATCAAAAACTTCCCTGTGCACCTGGTTTCATGGCTGTGATCCAGGTAACAGGTTCAATTAGTAGCCCCGGCACTGGTGAAGCCAGGTAGGGAAGAGGAAGAGCAAAAGCAGTATGGCCTGCACCGCTGAAGGGTTTGCATCACCTGAAGGCACAAAGGGCAGTGTGATCTGCTTGATATAGTCCAGACAGACCACTACGAGTGCTGTGAGGGATGCTGCTTGAAGGAAACAACCCTAGTGAAATGAGGGGACATCCTTTGTGAGCAACCCACTGTACGTCCTTCCTCGGCGCCATGACAAGTGGTTGCTGCTGGCACTGGGAGATAAGCTGGAAAAATGTTTAAACCACCCCTAATGGCTGCCTTGATAATGACTCTTGGTTGTCTCTCATCCAGCTGAGGAAGAATGGGCTGACAGAGAGATTCTGATGGTCAGCAGGCAATGCAGACAGACTCAAAATACTGCCCTATATTCCACACTGTAGATGGATGGCAACCTGACTGACTCAGCCAACCCAGATTTGACTAAAGACTCTGCTGTTGGGAGAAGCTGGAAAGGGGAGAGGGTGAGAAGTTTGCCTTAGAAAAGTTCCTAAAAGTTCCACGGTTAGCCAGAGTCCCGAGTTTTATTTTTATTTCAAAGCAGACACTTTTACAGTCCAACTTTACCAGATACAACATTACTCTAGGGGGATGCAGTGTTCTCCCATGTAAATGAGGACCACGTCAAGCATATTTATACCACTTAGTGGGTATTATGGACTATACAATCCAGGGTATTTGTGTTTTAAAGTCCAGGAATCTCTGGGTCTGCAAGTTTGGAGTTGTGAATGATTCCCAGTTTACAATGGTAAAGTCACCCCCAAATATGGTTTTAGGTTGAATCATGAGCGTCTCCAGTAAGTTTGTGTGTTATGGGTTTCTTGGGTCACACAGAGGGACTTATACTTCAATAGTATATGGTATGGGTAATTTGGAAGTGAAGAAGCTCAAGCACATCATACCATCTGACAGGGGTTCCGGTCAACACAACTCTACCTTTAGTCCCTGCCAGTGTAGCAGCAGTTCAAAATAGGTGGAAGGCACTATGGCCCTGCACTGCCAGGGTGCTCTCTGCATCTTTAAGCCATATCTTAGTAACAGCACAAACATCTGCATTCTCCAGGATCATCAATTCATTCAGCATTCTCCAGTGCTTGGAAGGAGTGGAGTTTCCTGTTTAGACTCCTGGCATTGAATAGTAACACCTTCAGATTTCCTTGGTTTTGATCTGCTACATTAGTAGTAGTTTCAGTTTAGCATTGTTCAATAAAGGCACTATGGGGGTGGACAATGTTTTAGCTAATAAAACATTTGAAAGTCTACAGGAAAGAGGTGCAGACCATCCCTGGCAAAGCAGCATGGTCTGTTGACCATCTCCTCCCATACTGACAAATACTGTAGCTCCTCAGAATGACACCAAAAACTAAACCAATTATTAAAGTCAATCATCTTTTGTTCATACTGTGGCATCATCCCTGGAGAAGGTAGAATGCTGCTCAGTGCTAGGCTCATGCCAGCTTGGGACACAGTCCAATAACTCTATAGTGTCTCTTGTCATGTAGTCCCAGGAGGTATGTTTCAGGTCATTTACAGCTAAATGGACTATAACAGAGTCATGCCGATACTTGTGGTCCAATGACTCGAGTGCATGTGTGACTTTGCAGATCCTGGCCCCCAAAAGACAACTGACCTTGACTTTCCCCTTAACCTGGTGAGTCTCATAATAAAGTATCCTATGATCGCAATATTGTTCTTTCTGTATGGTGACTTACCTTATGGGCAGAGACGTTGAAGCTCCAGCAGCTGTATCTGTATGCTCTGTGGAGTGTTTTTGTTAGTGCTTTTGGGGCTGCTGAGGATATCTGCTATAGGTGTTAATATCTGGAAGGTATTTGGGGTTTAGGAAGATTAAATTTGAAAGCTTCAGTATATGTGGGCCTATGTGTCTGATGCATACTTTGTGCGGTGGGGTGTAGTGTAAGCATTGCTGACAACTGGTGGTATAAGTGCTTATATGTGAGAGATTTGCCTGCAATGATGATGTGAAAATATGAATGACCTTGACTGGCATTATGAGTGTTTGTATGTGACAGCCTTGCCTCTAGTGACATTGATGAGGTATGTGAGAGAGAGATATTTAAACAGTTTAATATCTAGTTGGTTGTCAGTAAATTGAGACAACTGCCACATTGTTTCAGTAAAATGAAAAAGTAGAATCCGGTCTGGCAGCAAAAGAAAACCTTTTAATTAAAATAATCCAAAGTACAATAAATAAAAAGCAATAATCCAGGTAAGCACTTTCGTTTGTCACACTGACAAACTTCTTCTGACAATAAGAAACATCACTTCCTTTTGTTAAAACCATTTGAAATTCCCTCCTTTTAATACAATTGGTCCATTTCGCAAAAAACATGATGTCAGCAAATTGACAGCAAATTCACCACCACCTTAGACACACAAGGCAGAAGCATATCTAAAAGGTGTAGTCATATAAATAAGCTGAATATACTTCAAATAATTGCATTACAAGACCATTGTAAAACCTTAAGAATATAATGAACAACCCAAATACTGAGAGTATGTGTAATACCCACATAAATAATTATAAATGTAAAATAAAATACTGAAAAATTATGACCTCAATATGCTGAACGCACGCATAGTTTGGCAGTGTATAAATGTATATGTTTTATGTATGAAATACAAGTATAATGAATGATAAAAAGTATAATACTAATAATAGAAAATGTAACAGTAAATATAACAAGGTATAATAGCCATTATGAATATTGATGATGGAAAAATAATTAGAATAAATTCTCTCTCCAAATATTTTAATTTTAATATGCTGTTAAGGGAGAGAGACTCATTCAGGCCTGGCCAAAAATGTGCGCACAGGCGAATTTGCCACCCCAATTCCATTTTTTCTAAGTGGACTGGCCATGCCCCCCCCCCCCCATCATTGTTTTTTAAAATATCTAAAACAATGAATTTGAACTGATGTGTGGGGTTTAAGCAAATGTGTTTTACTAAAGCATTATTTTCAACTTTGTCTCTAATAGCTCTAAGATGTTCACCCATCCTTTCTTTCAATTTCCTTTCTGTTTTCTCCACATAAAATGACACGCAATGGGTACACATAGCACAATAAACAACCTTTTCGGAAAAACAACAAAATCTACCCATGATCTTTATATACTGCCCATTTACAAGAATCCCACAGGTTTCTAAAATAAGGTTTCAAAATGTACATCGACCACATTTATACACTTAGCCTTGACTGTTGTTATTGGAAGTAGTCTCAAAACATTTCTTGAGGTTGTAACCTTTTCTGTACACAATGGGGGATGTATATCTAATTTATTCCTGAGCAAAGTATCACTCAACCAAAAAGCCCAATTTTTTTCTAAAATAGATCTAATAGCAGAGCTATCGGAATTAAAGGTGGTAACAAAACTACACTTAAAATTCCGATTAATAATATTATTGTTATTAGTGGAAGTAATCGGATTGTTCTCTGCATTAGGTATTGTTGAAAGTTCATTATCATTATTGCTTGGAATAAAAATATCAGGGTTGTTTCTTACACAATGATTTAATTTGTTAACAAGGGTTTAAAGTGACCGATACTTCTCTTGGTGCGAACCTCCTGTACAACATCATCCACCAAAGGAAGTGGGTAACCTCTGTGTAAAAACATGGTTTTTAGAAGTTCACATTCAGATATGAAGTCACCCCATTTAGTGACCATTCTAGCTGCCCTCACGAATTGTCCCTTTAGGACAGCTCGTTTCTGTGTATGTGGATGGCAACTTTCATAGTGCAAAAAACTATTACTGCAGGTTTCCTTGCGGAAAATTTTTGATATAAAGGAATTAGTTTCATAACCTTTTCTCAACAGAACATCTAAGTAAGAAATCTGGTTAAAATCCTTAACAGCTGTAAATTTTAAAAAAGTAGTAGTCTGATTAATGTAATTCACAAAGTCATCAATTAATGTACTTCCACCATTCCACAAAATAAATATATCATCTAAAAAGAGTAGGTATATCTTACAATACTGAAAAAATGTAGATAGAAAAATGTATTCTTCCCATACACACGACTATATTTGCGTATAGGCCTCCGCACAGAGAACCCACAGCTACTCCCTCATTCCGTAAGAATAATTTACCGTTGAACATTATAAAGTTGTTTTTAAGTACAATGTCCAGCAGTTGTTCATACAGGTTGATTTTACTTTGTGTGAAGCCCCTTTTAGTCAGGAAATTATTAACCCATTCAATACCAGTCCCATGTGGTATGGCAGAATATAAATCCTTTACATCCACAGTAATTAATATATCTGTTTTATCAAAATGGGCTTGTTTTATCCTGGTCAGAAAGTCCCAAGAGTCTTTGCACAAGTGAGATTCTGCCATAACAAACTGTTTTAATTTTCCATCCAAGTATTTGGCTACAGGATTAGTTATCAAATCTTGTTCATCGACAATGGGTCTCATAGGTGGTTTTATAATATTCTTGTGGATTTTAGGGACTCCAAACAGGACAGGTGTCCTGGGATGTATTACAGTCATGTAATTTAACTCATCCATATCAATACTACTCTCAAAAAAAGATCATATAAAATGCCCCTTATACGCCTATGTGCTCCATTCATTTCATTTATGGAACTTGAGCTATAAGTATGACTGGTTAAAATTTCTTCCATGTTATGTAAGTAATCACTTTTATTAAAAATAACCATACCACCCCCTTGTCAGGTTTTATTAACCTGATATTTTTAGAATTCATTAACATTTTTAAATAATTGTTCTCAGTTATAGTTATATTGTAACTCCTTTTACAATGTTTGTCAATAGTTTGGAGGTCCAATTCACACATTTTTTCAAAAACTTCTAAATTGGAGTGTAGTGGTGGGTTGTATGTACTGGAAACAGAATGGATTGATCAACTGCCACATTGTTTCAGGATGCCCATATCTACCAAGCTGACTGCAGAGGCAGCAGGAAAGCTCATATACAGGGTTACTGGCCTTTTTTCTGTGATCAGAAAGTTGCTGTAACAGTAAAGACTCAATGGGCAGTGCTTGTTACAGCACAAACTAGTTGCTCTTACTGGGGAAGTTTCAAGGGTAGTTTTTTTTTTTTTTTTGGGGAAAATGTCAACTCTGGGTTCTTACAGCTATTTAACTGTATAGTTGTGAAAGTTGCTGGTACCCTCTCTGAATGTGAAACTGTAGAAAGTGTGGTACTGCAGGGATTGGCACTGGGCCCTCTCTTGTTTGACATTTATTCTGCACATATCCAAACCAGTACACCACAAGTGTGTTTGACCAAGGCTGCTGATGACTTGCAAGCTGTTCACTATTAGCCACTCATTTACTGACAGTGCTCCAGCAGAAACTGGATTATGTACATACCTGGTATACTGAAAACAGTCTTAAAATAAATGCAAATAAAAAATGCACCATAATAGTGTTCCACAAAAAAGTTACTCCCACCTCATACATTATAAATGGTATTCCTCTTCACACAGATATTGTCATAGGAGACATGGGCACTTATGTGGACAACACCTTCTCATTCAGTCATCATGCATCCATTATAGTCAAGAAATCCTTTTATCTAACCAGTTAATTTTCAAGACAATACCCTCAAGATCCAAAGGTCACCCAACCACTGTACAAATTATTAGATCCATCATTGTACTCGTGTCCCCGAAGGTCCCCAAGATTAAAGGCCTGAAACCTTCCAACTATCCCAACAGATTAGCACAGCTCTTCTTATACTGTCAGTAGCCAACCAGATGCAAGAAGGTGACTTTACGTCCTGTTTTTCGAGACAAAAAAAAAAAAAAAAATACAGTTGTGTAAGTAAATATTCAAATTCCTGACCAATGCAGCAGCCTTTTGGTCTACATGGGTTGCAGTATGCCTAGGATATAACAACCAGTCAGCTTCACTAGCCTCTGGCTCCCACCCACACCTTCACTCCGACTGCCGAATGGACAACCCAAAGGGTGGAAATTACCAGTCGGAGTGAAGAAATCATCAGGACTTTCCTGACCATACAGAGCGAGCACACACATCCTGAACCTTTAAAAGACATGGCCAGTAACAATTAACTTTACATACTAACAACTACATATGGCTGGGTGTGTGCAACAACTGCAACAGTTTTGTTTGTTTCTTTCGGCTTTTCCCGGTTAGGGGTCGCCACAGCGGAACTCCGGTCTGCCAACGATTGGCAGTAGAGTTTTAGGTGCTGGCTTGCCGGGCCTAACGCACAACCTTCAACGAAGGAACACATGTCGCCACACAGCGCTCACAAATCAGATGGGCAACATCACGACACACTACAACACACCAGTATTAAGCCAATTCAAATTCAAATTAATATGTTTATGTTCTAAATTAATTAATTTATTTTACATTTGTTGACCGCGATTGTCCGACGGAGCTGAGTAACTCTTTTTCAGCGGAGGCCCAGGGAGAAAAGCTCCACAACATTACAATATATTATATACATCAGGCTTATATTTGAAAGACAAATGACTAGATAAAATAGTATTTACAGAGAATAGTTGGCACAGATGAATCAGGCAAATAAAATGTTCAGTAATTCACTACAGAAGATAGTCAACCTAAAGCAAATAATCAAATATCACAATCTATTTTTCGACTGTTACAGTGTTAAGTACAGTTGTGAAAAAATTTACCATAATGATAAATGTCCTTCTCTTCACTGTTGCAGTATTCATTACACTAGGGATACCATGTTAAGGGCAGCCCGACATCCGGCCAGTGTACCAAAGCCTTAGGTTGCTATAAGGTATGCCGTACATCACGCGCATGCTCCTCGCTTTGTATATCGCCCTAGCAGGAATGCCAGTCCAAGCAGAAGAAAAGGTAATCAGTACATCCATAAGACAAAATGGACCAGAGGGTTGGGGGGGGGGTGAACACTGCAACGGTGAAGAGAAGAACATCTATGGCTATGGTAAGATTTTACACAACTGCACTGCCTCCTTCCATTTCACTGTTTCAGTATTCATTACATTACAGAGAGAGTGTCAAAACCTAGAAATAAACTTGGGAGGAGGAAGGGCCAGCAGAGCCTCTAGGAAACCATGAAGGATGGCCTAACAAAACCAGCTCTAACTCTGGAGATTCCATCCAACTTGTAGTGCTTGGTAAATGTATGCACAGAAGTCAAGGTAGCTGCCTCCAGACTGGAGTTCTTATTCAAACCCTTGAAAAGAGCAGAAGAAGAAGCCACACCTCTACTAGAAGGAGCCTTAACAGAACAAGAAGGGTCATACCTGTGAAAAGAAAAACAAAAAAATAGCTTTTGAGATGAGAAGTAATAGTTTGCTTGGACACAGCTAATCCTAAAGGACGTAGGATGAAAGGAAACAAAGAGCTGATCAGATTTCCTAACAGTCTTAGTCTTATCCAAATAAAATTGGAGCTCTAAATGCACATCCAACGTGTGCAGCACCCTCTCAGTGACAGAATGAGGAGAACAGAAAAAAGTGGGCAAATGAATAGACTGATTAAAGGGACAACTCATTCATCACTTTGGGCATAAAAGAAGGATTAGTATGCAAGGACACCCTGTCCTTATGAAACAAAAGGAGCACAACCCATAAGGGCTTGAAGCTCAGACACCTGTCTGGCAGAAGTAAGGGCTAATAAAAGTACAGTCTAACAGCAATGTTGCAAGGAAGCTGAAGCTGCAAGCTCAAAAGGAGCCTGAGTCAATTTCTCCAAAACAAAATTAAGACCCAGGGAGGAGGAACAGGCTTCCTGCTTACCAATATGGTGGA
This sequence comes from Protopterus annectens, assembly GCF_019279795.1. Lineage (NCBI taxonomy): Eukaryota > Metazoa > Chordata > Ceratodontiformes > Protopteridae > Protopterus > Protopterus annectens. Next base: position 1,558,013,339 of record NC_056726.1, read on the forward strand.
CCACTGTAGCACCTCCACTATGAAGTCCTCCCTGGGGAGATCTGACCACAAATTGGTCTCATTCAAAGTAACTATCACATCTGACCCTACCCCCACAGCAGCAACTAAACTAAAAACTTCTCCAAAGCAGATTATAACCTTTTACGGGATGGTATAAATAGCTTCACTGCATATCCTCTCTCAGATGGAACTAGCAACTATGCCAAGCTCTACACCAATGCTTTATATGAACATCTGTATACCTGCACTGACTCGGCTGTACCTGACAGTACCAATACAAACTCCTAAAGGAACAGCAAACCTGCCTGGTGGACAACTTCCATTAACAGGCTTTACAATAAGAGGAAGAAATTTGCTGTCCAAGAGTAAGAGGAAGTGAGCCCTCCTAAACTGCAAACACTCCCTACTCAGCTTAAACAAGCAAACAAGACTTCTTGTGAAGTCTTCCAAAGCAAACTATGAGTCCAAATTAGCTTCCTCAACAAACAGCCAGAAGGCATTCTATAGTTATATCCGTAACCTAAAAGGAAAGGCCCAGATTTGCGCCAAACTAGTAGATGTTCTTCATCTCACATTGCTGCAGTCCTTACACTTGGGTAGTCCACTGTCCTCGGTCGGCCCGAATATCAAAGTATAAGGCTGACGTCGGTCAAGGCGCATTTGACTGACATCAGGACGTCAGGGTACAAATGCGCATGACCGACGTCATATCCTCAGTCTTTTTTGCCGCATGGTCCGATGCAGAAGCAGCATTGCAAGTGCCGGTTGGCGTTCTGAGATTTTTCGATTTCGAAGTTTCAGACCGAGTTCAAAGTTGGCTAAGTACCCGTTGGGAATATTTTAGTTTTTCTTGCCTCAGTGATTTACCGGATGTCAGAAAAAGTCAATAATTGCATTTCTTGTGGGAAACAGATACCGCATAGAGATTATCATACTTTGTGTATTCCTTGCTTAGGGCCTGAGCACGACGTTGTTGGCTGTCGCTCTTGTGCTAGATTTAATAAGCGCACTATAAAGAGAAGGTTGGATTGTGCAAGGTTAGCCTTTGGGAAGCGGTGCAATTATAAAATGCCGTCGGATGCTCCGACGCCTGCTTCTTCGAAGAAGCGCAAGGACAAAGCAGTTAAGCCTAGGCTAGAAGAACCGTCTGTACCGGACGCCGGTTCTTTAGAGGTGTCGGTGGAGCCGGTGGCTCCACCGGAGGTTTCTTTGTGTTCCCAGGGTGAGACTTTATTATTGCAAGATGTGGCCTCTCAGGAGGCAAGTCAGGCTGAGGGGGCTTCTCAGGTTACTATACTCCCCTCCCTTCCTAGGGTGGCTAGGCCCTCTCCTTCTGTTTCAAAGGCTTCTCCCAGGGGCAGGCCAGGTGTAGCTTCAGTTGGTGTTTCCCCTAGCTCTTCAGGAACTGTGCCCAAGAAGCATATGCTTAAAATGGCAGAAGATTTGATTACTTTGATTAGGGTTCTATGCCCTCCTGATAAGAGACCTAGGATGGAGCCTGAGCTGGGGGTTTTGAGCAGGCTTCAGATGTTTCAGAGTCTTGACTGAAGACTTGCAGGAGTACTCTCCTTATTCTGATTCTGATGTGGATGATTCTACTCCTTCTGCTTCTCCTCCTGAGGATTTTTCTTTTTCAGAAACTCTTCATTCCATGAGGGAGCATTTTAAGTGGGAAGGTCAAGACTTCTCTGATTCCAGGAAAAGGCTTAGGGAATTTTGTTTTTACCCCAGCATAGGCCTTTGGCTATACCTCCTGTTTTGGATGTAGTGGAAGATGTTTTTCAGAGGCTTCTCTTAATCCTGATTCTTTGCCTCCTGCTCCTGTTAAGCCGGATAGGTATTACAGGGTGCCTGAAGCTCATAAGTATCTTTTAAGAGTCCTAGGGCAGACCCAGAAACTGTTAGCCAGGGGCCTAAAGGTGTTAAGGCTTCTGTTGTAAAGAATCCGGTTCCTGCAGACAAAGAGGCTAGGGCCTTGGATAGATGGGGAAAGAAAGTTTATACTTCTTCCACTCTTGCTATGAGGGCTTTGAATTGCCAGTTTCACATGTTGAAATACCAAAACTATCTCCTTTCACAATTGAAGTCTAAGGTTGATGCTCTGGCAGTAGGTATTGATTGTAAAGAGTTGCAAGATTTAGTACATGTTTCTGAACAGGTGGGTAAGCATTCTTTGCAATGTGGTTTTGATGCTGTACAGGCCTCGTCCAGGGTGGCTGCCACTGGGTCAGTTCTTCGCAGGCACGCCTGGCTAAGGGATCAAAATTTGTCTGAACATGTTAAAACAAGGATTTTAGATGCTCCTTTACAATCTGACGTGTTGTTTGGTCCACCTGTTGAGGCAGTTTTAAAGAAAATGGAAGACAAGGCTAAGTCTATGCAGACTGTTAAAGATTTTTTGCAGGTCCAGCCTCCAACGTTTAGTAGAAATTGGCCTACTAAGGGGTGGACGTATCCTTCTTATGAATCCCAGTCTAGGGGTAGATCTAGACGTGGTAGGGGCAGAGCTCAGGGCTCTTTCAGGCCTAGAACAGGGAGTTCTCCTGCACAGTCTTCGGGTGAGGGCAGGGGTCAGTCCTTTCGTAAACAGACCCAATGACCTACCTTTTCAGCTGCCAGAGCCTTCTCGTCTGGCAGCACCTTTGGGAGGAAGGTTGGCACTTTTCAAAGAAAATTGGAGTTTAATTACCCAAGACAGATGGGTATTGGATATCATACACCACGGTTACAGGTTTTATTTCCATACCTTGCCTCCTTTCAAAGGCATGCCAGACGTTCCTCCTCAACAAAGAATAGAGGCTCACAAGCAAGTTTCTCTGTTACTCCAAATAGGGGCCATACAGCGGTCCCTATGCCAGAAGTGGGCCTAGGATTTTATTCTCGCCTGTTCCTAGTACCAAAGAAGGGGAACACGTGGAGACCAATTTTGGATTTATCTACCCTCAACACTTATCTGGACATTCCCAAGTTCAAAATGTTGGCGTTACAGCAGCTTTTACCTCTGCTGGGCAAAGATCATTGGATGGTAACTTTGGATCTCAAGGAGGCTTACCTTCATGTTCCTATCAGACTAAGTTGCAGGAAGTATCTGCGTTTCGAGCTGGGACTTCTCACTATCAGTTCTCTGCATTGCCCTTTGGCTTATCTACTGCCCAGAGTGTTCACGAAAGTTCTGGCTCCAGTGATAGCTTTCTTCAGGCTAAAAGGAATACAGATCTATCCTTATTTGGACGACTGCCTGATTCTGGCTCAAGGAAGGGAAGAGCTTCTTCATCATTTGGAATATGTGATAGCAGTGCTAAGATGCCTGGGGTATTCTGTGAACGAAATAAAGTCCAGTCTAGTACCCTCTCAGGACATGTGCTTTCTGGGTGTGAGACTGAATACAGCATCCCAGATGGCCTTTTTAACCCCGGACAAACAAAAGAGTCCATCCCTTTACTTCCATCAGCTATCTCATCAGTCCGGGCTGACTGCAAGGACAGTCCTTCAAGCCTTAGGGTTCATGGCATCTTGTATTCTGGTGCTTCCCAATGCCAAACTGCATATGAGGAAGCTGCAATGGTATCTCAAAATGTATGGACACAGCACTGCCAGGATCTAGACACTGTCATTCAAATAATACCTTGCATTCAAAAGGAATTTTTGTGGTGGGCTCAGGAATGTCACCTAAACAAGGGACACTCTGTGACCCGGCCAGAGGCGAGTCAGATTTTAACAACAGATGCCTCAGACAAAGCTTGGGGAGCTCATCTAAATGGAAAGTGGATACAAGACAAGTGGCCTGCCAGACTACAACATCTACATATCAACCTGAAGGAGATGTTAGCAGTCCAGTTTGCATTAATAGCTTTCAAGGATTTACTTCTTCCAGGGCAGGTGTTGATTCTAACAGACAACACAACTGTCATGTGGTACATCAACAAGCAAGGGGGGACGCATTCTTATCCTCTATGCAGGCAAGCAATGATTTTGTGGGAGACTGCTCTCAGTTTACAGCTCATTTTTTTAGATTCATAGATTCATACTAAGCTATCTGCCCTTGTGAGCCATTTTAAGCTTAGCCAATTATCCCTTGTGAGACTCAAACCCTGCACCTTGTGCTTGTAAGGCAAACACCTTAACCATTAGGCCAACCTCCCAACCCTCAATCTTCAGGCAAGGTTTCTGCCAGGAGCACAGAACTCCTTAGCAGATGTGTTGAGCAGACGAATTATGGATCCCCACGAGTGGAAATTGGATCCTCATGTATTTCAGAAATTGACAGTGTCATGGGGAACTCCAGACATAGATCTGTTCGCTTCTCCATTAAACAATCAGCTGCCAAAGTTTTGCACAAAAAGGTTTCATCCCACAGCTTGGAAAGTGGATGCTCTTTCTTTCAATTGGAGCAATCTTCATGTGTATGCCTTTCCTCCTCTGCCTCTCCTCCCAAAGGTACTTCTAAAGGTCAGATAGGACAAGCCAAGGATGATTTTAATAGCTCCAGATTGGCCTCGACAGCACTGGTACCCATTACTGAGAAGTCTGGTACGGAAGCCTCCATGGCCTTTGCCTTCGATTCCACACCTGTTGTCACAGGAGGACAGCCAGTTGCTGAATGTCAAACTTCACTCTCTTCACCTAACGGCCTGGCATATTCTGTTTTGAACCATAGAGGGTCTCAACTTCCACAACAAGTTTTGAATGTGATTTTGGAAGCTAGAAGGCCTAGTACAAGGAAAGTGTACGCAGATAAATGGAAGAGATTTTTATTTTGGAGTGCAGCAAAAGATTTTGATGTTTCTGAGCCTAATTTGAGTGTGGCTCTTCAATATCTTACTGAGTTACTGGACAAAGGTTTGTCTTTCTCTTCTATTAAGGTTCATGCTGCAGCAATTTCGGCTCACTATGATTGTGTCCCACCATTGTTTTCTCATCCTTTGTTCAAGCAATTTCTTAGAGGGGCAAAGAATATAAGACCCCCACGAAGAGCTCCTACTCCTGCTTGGGATCTCAATTTTGTGTAGGAGAAACTCACTCTACAACCTTTTGAGCCTGCAGCTACTTCTGAGTTGAAATATTTATCATGGAAGACTGCTTTTGTTGGCAATTACCTCTGCAAGAAGGGTTTCTGAATTGCAGGCCCTTATGGCGGTTGAGCCTTTCTTGATTTTCCATAAGGATAGGGTATCATTACATACTAATCCTTCCTTTATGCCTAAGGTGGTTTCTAGTGTGGCTTTAAACCAAACTATTCATTTGCCTACTTTTTATGCAAATCCCCAAAATAAAGGGAAAAGATTTTGCACACTTTAGATGTACACAGGCAGTTGCGTTATTATTTGGACAGAACTAAAGGGTTCAGGCAGTCTCAGCAGTTGTTTGTTTCTTTTGCTTTGAGTTCTCAGGGCAAGCCTGTGTCAAAACAAACTATTTCTAAGTGGATTGGGTTTTGCATTGCTTTCTGTTATTCCCATCATGGCAAGGAGATTCCAGCTGGGATTAGGCCTCATTCCACTAGGGCTACTGCCACATCAACAGCTTTTGAGGGTGGCAACCAAGGATATTTTGGAGGCAGCTACTTGGAGTTCAGTGCATACTTTCTCTAGGCATTATCACCTGCCACTTTACTCTAAATCCAGGGCTGGTTTTGCCACTGCTGTTTTGCAGGGCATTTTGGCAGCTCCTGCTTCCTTGTAGTTAGCCATCCTCCCTTACCTCTGCTTTGGGATTCTACCCAAGTGTAAGGACTGCAGCAATGTGAGATGAAGAACATAGTACAGTTTTGTACCTACCATAAATGTAGATGTTCAAGATCCACATTGCTGCAGTCCAACCCTCCCTCCTTCCCCTCTGCAGTTAGAGGTGGTTGTGTGGGTTGGGTTGTACATATTGTGTATATTGTATATATTGTACATATAGTTAGTGCAAGGGTGGTTGGTTGGTTGTTTGCTGTCTTTTGGTTTTGACCTTTATTTTTAGGGTCTTCTGACATCTGGGGCAAGAAAAGACTGAGGATATGACGTCAGTCATGCGCATTTGTACCCTGACGTCCTGATGTCAGTCAAATGCGCCTTGACCGACGTCAGCCTTATACTTTGATATTCGGGCCGACCGAGGACAGCGGACTACCCAAGTGTAAGGACTGCAGCAATGTGGATCTTCGAACATCTACATTTATGGTAGGTACAAAACTGTACTATAATGATACTGCATATACTGAGCCTGTGGACATAGCTAACTAGCTGGCCGACAGGTTCTATAAAAACTTCACTCCCCGTCCATGCCACATGTACCCCCATGACATCCCTACCCCCACATGTACCCCCATGACATCCCTACCCCCTCTCCCCTATCTTGCATCTCTAAAAATGTCGTAAAAGCCCCAAGAACAAAAACACAGCATCTATGGGATGTGACAACATTCCAGGCTGCGTCCTACATGGGCTCCAACATGAATTAGGAAACCGCTGGGTGCTCTTTTCAATCACAGTCTAAGCACCAGATTCATACCAGCTGAATGGAAAATAGTCACCATTATTACCTTCCACAAAGGTGGTGCTTAGCCTTATCTGCAAGGCCATGAAGCTAATCATCATAGACCTGACCTTATTAACAAAGATACAGGTAACCTTCAAACACTTGACCCTACTCAGTCTGGATTTGTAAAAGGGAGATTATGCCGGTTAAACCTGGTGGACTTCTTTGAAACAGTCACCAAGGCCCTGGACAAAGGGAAATCTATACATACAGGCTACCTGGACCTAGCCAAGGCATTTGCCACTATCCCCCACTCAAGCAACACTGATAAACTAACCCAACTAGGCATCAACCCTTATACAGTTAGATGGGTTGCTAACTGGGCCCTTTTTTTCCCAGAAACCCCAAATTTTAAAATCCAAAAAAATTTTTGGAAATACCAAAAAAAACCCCTTTCCTGGGGAAAAAAAACCTTGGGGTTTTTCAAAAAA
>NC_056726.1:1558020791-1558205791 GCF_019279795.1 Protopterus annectens
GTTAATTTTTACTGCAAGCCACGTGCCGTTGCAAAGCTTTGGCTGGTTGATATTTTGCAACATGATAATTGGCACACAGATTTTCAATTGTGGTACATGCGATGGCATCCCTGGCAGATCAAGTGAATTCAAAAATTCTGTTGGATAATTAACAGCTTCATCTGCTTCCACAACAGTGTTGACGGACTTGTATGCGACTGCCTTGCTTTGAATGTTAAACTGAATAATATTAAGTTCGTAGATGTCTTTGTTCTTGGCCACAATAATAGCTCGTTCAGTCAGCCAATCGTGATTCTTATAATTGGTTTGAATATTGGGAAATACTTTTTCAACCAATTCTTCTTTTGACGTCACTAAATTGCAGAAGTTGTGAGGCAATGAAATTCATCCTGAGGTCAGATCAACCGGCACCTTTCCGTTCCCAATTTCCAGCAACTGATGTGAGAATATCTCAGCTGATAGATAGTTTTGCAGCTGGACACGCATATTTGTAGTTCATTTTAACGTCTTGACGTGTCGCCAGAAAGAGTATTTCAGGCAAGCATTTATTTCGTCCGCTGGTGTCGATCGAGGAGAACAAAGCAGACCTGAAGCTGCAGAACGCGATCGCCGTGCTCGCAACCGTGCATCCTCAAGTCTGGCCGCACATGGCTCTGCTGCTTCCTCGGCACTTATTTGAGCCATTGTCTGTTTCGCTCATTCACTGATGCCCTTTCTTCCTCAGTTTGATGCAATTACTCATCGCACTGCTTCCGCTCCACGAGTACGACGACCCAAGTTTGATCTTCTGCGAGGCATTATTTGGATTAACTAAAGCAGTTCGATTGCACTGAAAAAGTAGTAAGAAAGTTATAACAAAAACATAAAATTGCATATTTGTATACAAATGTATAGAATCCATAGTAGGTATATAAAAACACGCGCGTATTCGAATGCAACGTGTGACATCTATATAATAGTAGGTATATAAAAACGCGTGTATTCGAATGCAACATCGCTGAAGAACTTTCGGAGATTTAAGATTTTGAACAAACGAACATTTACATTTTATTTGTATATATATATATATATATATATATATATACACACACACACACACACACACACACACACACTTTTTTAATTATTACTGGTTGGTATATAACCTCTAATTAGGTTTGGAAATGATATTCATCTAAAAATAGTAAGCTGTTATTACAAAATAAATAACTGCATGTGGACTTCATAAAAGGGAACCTTTTGTTAATGGAAAAAAGCACTGACGATCTCCATATACTAACAGTGCCAATGTGGTAGAGTACTTAAAATGGAGCATTTAAATCTCAAAGGGCAGCTGACCGTCTTGGGTGCATTTTACATCCAAGTAAAACTTCCTGAACATTCCACTAAGAACTCTTAAAGAAAGGTAAGCAGAAGACCTTTACGCACCAGGTACCAAATGTAGATTTCCCAGGCATTTCACAGCTATGGTCTGGCAAGCTGCATTATCTTCAGTTTCCACTAAAGGTAGGCCATATGACTTCTGTTCAAGGTGATGAATGCAACATACATCTAAAATTCATCTGGATTCAGCGGTCATTACACCAAATGTATACAGTTTTGACTTTATAAAAAACAGAACTTTTACGTTACTGGAAACGCACCATAGCCGATCTCCCTGCATTAATAGTGGTCATACGGTGAGTTCAGCAATGAGATGCATTTAAATGAATAAGGGAAGAATGACAGCCTTGGAAGACTTCTGTATACTTGAGTGCCCAAGTATAATTCTCAGTCGGTTTTTACTAAGAACACTCAAAAGGAGAACAGTGGTACTGAACCCAGTTTTTTTCTCCCCCAGTGTCACTCTGTCATGTTACATTACATTTTTTTTCCATTAGAGGTGGACGGATAACTCATATGTGGCACGTGGGATGCAGCATGTGTCCAGAATACCTCCATACTGATAAGTTTGTTTAATCTTTGTTAACAGGGTAGATGGACTAATCCTAGGACCATTTTCAGTTACAACCACACAGTACAATTTCAGATAAAAAATGTGCATAAATAAATACAACATACAACGGAGAGAGAAGTGTAAATGAATGTAAACACTGCAAGTTTACAATAACAGAAGTACAGGTGGTTATTTATACCACTGTTACATGGCTCAATAAGTATGCAATGCATACATCTGGGTTACAGAATCAGAGAATCACAGTTCACTAAATGGTATAACATCAGCAGTAGCAAATAAGAATATAACAATATTGTTAGTAAATATGTAAATAGAAAATTTACAATTTGCAGCACTTATCAAGACAATAGTAGCCTATGAAGCAGATGGTGAAAAAAATGGGACTGTGCACAGATACAAGGTTATCGTTACCCATCGCCAGTCAAGAAGTATGTACGTAGGAGTCTTTTAGTATTGAGATTTCATGAATTTTCTACAGACAGTTATGTCTATCACTTGAACTAGCAATATCTTCTAATTAGATGGGATACTTTAAGAAAATCTACTTTCATACACAGTTTAAAAGCAAGACATACAATTTGTATTATTTTCACTGCATCTTAAAATGTACTGTTACACTTCTCACCCATCTGTCATTCTTCAGTTAATTTAATTCCTAAGTATATGATTAAGAGTTAGAAAATAAAACAAAGATTAGGACTTGTTTTTTGAAGTTTTAGTTTCACTGCCAACTCACTTTTTCTTTATAAATGCATCACCAAAATGATGTCAACAGACTTAAAAATGCACGCAAATTATTTAGGGTAATCAAAAACACCATACTTCTTCAGAGGAACAACTTACTTGCATTAAGGTTCACTAAGAAATCATAGGATCATGGGAAGTTTATTTATTTGACATTTGTTTACCAGGGTGGTCTGGCTGGGTCTACAGAACCCGTTTTCAGCAAAAGCCTGGGGAGAAAAGCTCCACATACAACACAATACAAATACAGTATAATCCAATACAATAAAGATTACATTAGAAATACTATACAAAAAATAAGTTGAAAGAACAAACTGCTACAAGATGATGTAATATATTACCACACAACTAAACAGTTCTATACAGTTAAAAATGACAGGCGATGATAGTCACTCTCATCATACAGGATGTAGAAATAGCAGCCAGAGAGTTAGTGATGCAGACATATAGCGAGAGAGAGTTAAGAAGAACAGAAGCAATAAAGCCTGAGCAGCAGCTTAAGGATATGATATAGAAGCAGAGAAGGAGTTAGAAAAGCTTTAGGATCTTGCAGTCTCTGAAGGATTGAAATGTGACAGAAGAGGAAGATCTGAGGATTAGGCAGGCTTTATGTAGGAGCAGAGCCGTGTTTTTGAGAAGATATTTCAAGAGGCTTTGAAATGGGTTAGGCCAGGAATAAACCTGGTAGCTACAGGTAGTGAATTCCAATGTAGAGAGACAGACTATGAATACAGAGTGTGACCAGGTTTTCTTGTTGGTTTTGAGATAGTTCAGAGATTTTTGTCTTCTGATCGTATGGAGTGATTTGACGTGTAAGGTGTGGCTACACAGGCTAGTGCAGGGCAGCCAGTAGGCTTGAAAATAAGGTTGTGCAAGGTGGATAGCTGAATAAAGGCAAGTTCGTTGGGTAGTTCAAGCCAGTTTAATTCTGGGAGTGGTTTACAGTCATGTGTGCGATATTTATAGAGTTTGTGGCAAACTTTGCAACCTTGTTGTAGCACTGTTCCAACTTGCTTAGGGTATAATTTTGTAAGTTACTTAAGACAGAGGCACCATACAGAAGAGTGGAGTAAAAATTTTTTTGCAAGGGTAGTTCTGGTTGCTGCAGTAAAAAAAAAAATATTTGTTCCTATATAAAAGAGAGTCCCAGTTTTTGATGAGTTTTCTTTATATTTTGCTGTATATGGGGGTCAAATGAAAGTTTATTGTCAATGATAACACCTAGAAGTTTGGTTTCCTGCACTATTTCTATGGCAGTGCTGTCACTGTCAGATGCTAAAATGTTGAAATGATCAGTGACAAGGGAGGTGTTTTGGGGATGAAAGAGTACTAGTTTTGTCTTCTTTGGACTAAGAAAGAGTTGGACATTTCTTAGCCAGGATTCAACTGCTGTAAAGGACTGCTGAGTTTGTGAGAGTAGTTCTGGTAGTGACTGAGCAGTGCAGATTATCGTGGATTCATCAGCATACTGAATGAGGGTCCCAGGGTAAGTGGCGGTGTGAAGGTTGTTTGTGAAAATGTTGAGTATGGGTCCTAGGATGGAGCCTTTGGGGGCTCCAGTAGGGTTGTGGAGAAAGGGTGAGAGTTCATCAGACCATTTCACTGCTTGTTTACAATCCTTGAGGTAGCTCTGAAACCATTTTACTGTGTTATGTGAGAAGCCTAAGTTAGAGAGTTTGTTCAAAAGTAAGGGGTGAGACAGTGTGTCAAAGGCCTTGGAGAGATCAAGGAATACTGAGGTTGTATAGCATCTGCATCTCTGGCCTTCTTCACGGTGTCTGTAAAAGATAATAAGGCTGTAGTGCTAGGTCGGAAGCCATGTTAGGTTTTGGTTAAAAGACTGTTTTGCAATAGATATTGCATTACCTGCGGATGGATACCTCTCTCGAGAATTTTGGATATGGGTGACAAGATGGATATAGGATGGAAACTGGATGGGGGTGATGTGAGATGTTTCCATACGGTAGGTACTTCTGATTCGGATAAGGACCTATTTATAAGGATATTGATTGGATAGGCAACTGAGTTAGCAGTCAGTTTGAGGTAGTATGGGGGAGATTGTCAGCTGAAGTAGAGCAGGGTTTTAGTTTTTGTAGCAGTTTCTTAATGGTGTCAGCGGGCATGGGCTGAAATACAAATGGGGTTTGTATGACATTTTGTTGAGTATGGGGGTTAGTAATGACAGGGTTAGAAGTAGCTGATGGCCTGGGGTTGGTGTCTGAATAGGTTGAAGGGTGGGGGGTCCAGCATTAGGGGTGTTAGTTAGTAGGTCTGAAATTGATTTTATGAAGTGCTTGTTAAAGTTTTTGGCTACTTGTGATGGAAGGGTATCAGGTGATAGGGTGTGCTCTCCATTTCTTCCAGGGTTAAGCAGAGAAGATATGGAGTGCCAAAACTTACTGGGGTTGATTTTTATGCTGGAGTTGATTATCGCTGTTGATTAGTTTTGTCACTTTGTTACATAGTGTTTTGAAATTAACATGATTTTGTTCATTTTTGTTTTGTTTCCAGGTTGACCTGGCTAGGTCCCTTTGCTTCATCAGGTGTTTACATTCCTTAGAGAGCCATGATGCTGTGAGTTCTTTTTGATTCTTTTCATACGAATGGGAGCTAGGGTATTAAGTATGTGAAGGAGGGTGTTATTAAAGTATAGTACAGCATCATTAAGGGGTAGTTGTTTAAGGGGTGTCCAGTCTACTTCCTGTAGGAGATTGTTGAATTTATGCTGACAAAAATTGAGTTCCTAACTGATTTTATAGTGTGCACTCTTAGTTGTTGGGGAGTTTGCTCTAAGGGAGTAAACTGCTTGAAGATCGCTCAGGGAGCTAGGCAGTGCACCCGAAGAGGGGCAATTAGCAGGGTGGGATACTAGAATCCAGTCTAAGGTGGACTGGCAGCCAAGATCTTTGCTGTATCGTGTTGGAGCATTGATAAGCTGAGAAAAAACACACAGATTTATACTATTTGTGGGGGAGTCAGAAGCTATGGTTTGTCAATCTATATTTACGTCGCCTAAGATTGTTTCAAGGCTTACTGTTTGGGATGTCCAGGATAAAATATTTTCCAACTCTGGTATATTGTTACCTGGTGGGCTATATTATATTACTACTATGCAAATTCTTTTTGATACAGTAAGTTTCAAAAAGGAGATTAGTACCTCAGCATTGGAAAAGATGGTATATTACTGGTATAGGGTGTGATGTTGAGTGTAGAGGGATATAGAAGCGCTATCCCTCCCCCTTTTTTTAGATATATCTCTTCTGGTCATTGCAAAGTTTGGCAGTATTATTTTGGAGTCTTTTACATTGGGATGTAGCCATGTTTCAGTAAGGGCTAGTATGTCAGGTTTATTTTGATCAATCCAGGCATGCAGTGGGGCTATTTTTTTACATAATACTTCTAAGGTTAAGTGTAAGTATGTTTAAGTCTTTGGGGTTACTCTTGTGTTTAGGATTAGAGGGTGGACCAGGGTTAGGATGTTTGTCTCCACATTTGAGTAGATAGGTAATAAGGAATGAGTACCATGGGAAGTGTTTTTATTCCTAGGTGAGATTACTGGTGTCAAGTGTGGTTTCATAAGAGGTGAGGAGGCCAATTTGTGGCTTGAATAGAATGGTAGGGTATAGGGGAAAAGCTGGGAGGGGATATGTGAGAAGCTGTGTTTATTGGGGAGAGGGTTAGAGAAGGTTGTTGATGTGTATTGGTGTGTGGGGGTATGTAAAGATATAGCTGTAGTGAGGTTGGGAATTAAGAGTAAAGAGGCCAGGCAGGTTAGGAGGAACATGCCAACTGTGATAGTGGGTTTAAAAATAGTAAAAGTGGAATTTGTGTGTCTGAATGTAGTACAGGTGTAAATAAAGACTTATCATGGGATGCGTGCAGCTGAAGGTAAGGTTGGAATGTTTTGACTTCAGAGTGGGCTTTGATAATGTGGTTAGGTGTTTCACCTTGCAGTTTGTGATAAGGATGGGTGGGGTTGATGTGATTGGTCAGTGGTAAAATTATGGTGCAATGCTAGTTTGTGCGTAGAGTAGAAGAGACGGTGGTAAGCCTGGAGTTAATTTAAAATAGTTTGAGGTGGTGATTGTATTGTGATGGTAGAGTAAGATGCAAAACAAAGTATAGTAGCGGGCATGTGAGTTCAAGAGGATGGATGTAAGGGAGAGCAGATAAGTTTGGGTAAATAAAAGAAAATACGTTGTGCAAGAAATGTGGGTGTGGACAAGCTTGGGTTGTATGCAACTGGATCATAGGAATTAGGGGGGTGGTTTGCTTAGGATAAGAGTAGAGGTGCTGGGGGAAGATGGAATATAGGGGAAGAGCAGGGGAGCAGAGTGAGCGGAGCGAACGGCGTGGGAAGAACCCCCCAGATGGTTTACCACCATAAATAATCAATGAGGTAGGATGTTCCTGGATACAAAAGACAAGTTGTCTGAACTCTAAATACTTGTCTCGAGTCAGAGAGTCTAATTTTATAGTTATGGGCTTTTCAATGTCTTTTCAAGGATATATTACACTGACAAGAGTGAAATATGCTGAAGTGCTAATGTAGCTTCACCTTCAGCAGTAAAAGGCCTAGCAGTATGAGTGAATGAGTGGGGATATCATTCCAGCAGATTCAACACTACAAAAGGCGCACTAGACTTAAATTAAGTTATTTGCATATTGCCTTACATAGATTTAACTTTATTTGTTGCTTGTGTACTTCTTGTCAACTCTAGGTGAAATTGAGCTGTGCGAGTTCTTTAGGTAGTGCGATATGATAAGTCTGACTACTGCTGCTGCTGTTGCAGAAGGTACATGTGCTTGTTTCACTGGGAGGTGGAGAGAGAGAAAAAGTTAAGGATTTCTTGATGGTTGAACTAGTTAGGTACAGTACTATTTGTCTATACTCATCCACCTTAAAGTAATGTTTGGCAAACAAGAATAGTGCACTATATTTCACAGTTTTGCATTACAGCTTTCTGACCTTTAAACAGGACAATAAGCATACAGGAGATATTTGTAGGCATGCACGTTTGGGATTACTAAAAACAAAAATGGTGGCTTCCACAGTATAGAAGGACAGAAAGAAAAATACACTAAAGTAACAAGAGATATGTGTACGCATGCAAGTGTGAGGTCACTGAGATCTAGGTTTACAGATGTTAGAGGGACAGGAGGCAGGCCCATCAGTTAGTTCCCACTCTTTGCTACACAACATACAATCTGTAAATCTGACATTTAAGCACTTAGAAAAGGCAGCCAGCTAGAGTGTGTAACATATATAAAAATAAAAAAGGAAGCAACTATAGAAAATGACAAAATTCTTCACGAACAGAAACTCTCATATACCAAACAATCTACATTATCCAGTAACTGTGCTGTTCAAACAAACATAAAATCAGGTATTACAGTAGAAGCCTTCAGTAGAAGTGAGTAGAAACATGTATACATAACATAAACATATGTACTACAGACAGCAGAGAGAAAGAAAATATAAAAAAAGAAAGAACACAGCCAAATGGCAACAGACTACAAACTTACTTGATGTAACTGCAGTACAAACAAGAAAAACTTTGATGGAGTCACTGAATCCCACTGTAAAACAGCCAGCCACTAGAAACTTGCTAATAGGCTATTGGCCCTGAGGCCCTTACAACAATAGCCAAGAATTTAACCCATGTTCTGACAAGTCAGCACCTGATGCCCCTGTCCAGCAGGGACACAGGTGGAATCCCAGTGTGTATTTTCTGTCCCCCATCCAGTTATGCAGATTGCGCTTAAAAAGGGTTAATGAGGTACTCTGCTTGATGTAGAGAGGGAGTCTATTCCACAGAACGGGGAGTCTCTGGGACACAAATCTGTCCCACCAAGTCCTAATGTCACAGACCAGAGACCAGGTTGAGGTCACGTGAGGGTTACTAGAGTGCAACTTGACTTGCAGATATGCAGCAGTCCCATTAAGACAGGGTCTGAGACTGCTCTGTATGCCGGACAGAGGTCACCTCTGAGGTGTCTGTCTGAAACTGCATAGAGGGACAGGGCTTTTAGCCTGTATGTGTAGGGTAGATATCTGAGGCCCTGGATTCTCCTGGTGAAGAACCTCTGTGGTCTCTCCAGCTGCTGCATGTGCTTTGTAATGCGCATGCTGAAAGGGGCACTATACTCAACAATGGGTCTTACAAGGGAAGAATACAGGGATGTTATTATGACCTCCGTGTCCCTGGATGAGGTACCCTTACTAACGAGGTGGACCATGTAGAAAGCAATATGGTGGTCAAAAGTCAGTTTCCCATCAACCTGGGTGCCCATGTCCCTCATGACGGACTGCATGCTTAGGACCTTGTTATTAATGTGATAATTTGTGGGGACTTCACTCTCCACAAAGGGGATAATGATACATTTTTTGGTATTCAGTTTGAGGCCATGTTTCTGGCACCAGTCATTTATTTGGGTGAGACCCTCTTGGAGGATGGCCACATCACTAGGGGAATTGATGACAGCGTTCAGCTTGCAGTCATTTGCAAACTTGGTCAAGCCACATGTATAAATTTTCAGTGCAGGGTATTTCAACTGTGAACTAGCACTATGGATTTAAAGTAAAGAGCCTTAGCATTTTCAGGTCTAAGGAAGGATTTGGTTGTTTCTGCTTAACACCCAAGAAACAGCCTCAGTTCTTGCTGATCTATTTTACTACCTTAAAACTGAATCAATTACTGCTATTCTTTCTGACAGTCAAATTCACAATACATGTACAGAAAAAATGTCAATTTTCTAACCATCATTGCCATTTTAAATCCACGCAAGTCACTGCAATATGTTCCAAATTAGTGACTATTCAAATTTTGCATTTTGAAAATTGTGTTTTTTATAACTGTACAATATGTTTGTCTTAAGTGTTTAAAAGATTTAAGAAAAAGGAAAGAAAACATAATATGGGCATGCTACCACAATGACTCACAAACCAAATAGTTGAGTGACACAAATTAAGATCTAGTCTACAATGCAGATGGTCCTTCTCAAATACAAAAGAAAACGTGCATTAAAGAAAAAGAAAAAAACAGGCTACAATGGTTAAATTAGGTCTAAATAGTCCGCTCATTTCAAGTGTGTATTAAAATAAAGAGTTGCACAAATACTACAACCAGATTGACACTAAACTCCAAAGAAAGTAAAGAGGTTTGCTTACAATTTTATTAATTACATAGGACTCAGCAATACTAAAAATTTAAAGCAATCCTGAAAGCCTCCATAAACAGTTTGTTCTTTTACTAGGGTCTGAAACCACATACACTAATTCAACTGAGTGCATAGTTTTAAACCACTGCTTAAACAACATCCTAACCAATCCTGACCCTGCACATGCTCAACACAAGGTTAAGACTTTGTGTTTATCATACAATACTCTCCTTAAACAGAATACTCTCAACCTCTCACTCAAATGACAAAATTTTTATACACAACTGCTGCTTGTACAATCCACAAAGTTGCATGTGGGCTCTCTCTTTAGTAACTTCCACCTCTGTACAATCTTAGAATGTATAAATGTAGCTACTGCTCGTGTAGAACTGTAAACAGAAATGTAACTATTCTGTGTTTAACTGAAACTTAGCATATGCAATGTAAGCAAATGGAGCTTTTGTCCCAGTGCCTCCGATAAAAATGGGTATTACCCAGTCGGACTTTCATGGTAAACAAAGACAAATAAAATAAATGCTTTTTGTTGTTTACAGTCGTTGCTTCCATAATATTTCCCACCGCTACCCTCTAAAAAAAGATCACACCATCCTCCAACATTCTTAATTCTAATGCACAGTTTTTTTTCTCAATACCTTAAAACAGTATTATCAGTAATAATCTGGCACCAAAGCAACCATAAAGTACCTTTCAGTTTGTTCATATCAATGTTTTCTGGCAACAGATCATGAAAGTCTAACCATCGTTTTGTAAACAAATCTGGCTCAGCCAACATTAGGCAGGGAAGGTTACAGTCCTTTCACAGATTTCACAGTTAAGTCACTCTAATGTTACATTCAAAGTATAACCAAAGTCAGTAAAGCATTGTACATCATACTTAAAAACTAAAAGTGAAAGTCTCTTAAAAAGCGCTAGTTGAAGAAACCTTTTCAAGAAGACAAGGAATTAGTTATATTGCAACACTATAACAAAAAGTGTTAAGCACTCTTCTTTCTGGCTAGCAAAGCATTGTAGCTGTCCAAGCAATTAAAAGAAAATTAAGGACTGTACGGAATATTATAAATTGTTTTAAAATGCATCACCAGGTCTTTGAAGCTTCACAGCCAATAAGAACTGTTGCACCTTAAACCTACAGGGCTCAGCTCATGGATGAAAAGGGCACATGACCAACCAGGTTAACAAATTTATACTGGAAATGCTTACTAGAACTGCACACCTGAATGACATTAAAAATTTGCAACATTAAAGTATCTTTGATGTGGTCAACATATATAAAAAGCTGCCTTCCTAGGCCTGGTAATCTTAACCTCTGGCACGCATTGAAACATTACACTGCAGAATGCAAACTAGTTGGGATAAATATTATCACATTAAAATTACAGAAGTCAAGACTCACAACAGGGAAAAAGAGGACTGCTCCTTGAAGGTGATAAGAGAACAGCTAACCCCAAATGTAGGAGTTTAAGTAACTTGCGTTTTTTTTTTCACAAGTCACAGCAGAGGGGATTCAGGAGGCTGCTACCCAAAGCCTACAGTAGGCAGCAATACTTAACTGTGGTGGTGAAGCAAGAACAGACTCATGGGATGAAACTCCCAACCTACCAGTTAAATCTATGTAATGCATTTTAAATCAATTTATAATATTCCATACAGTCCTTAATTTGGGTAGTGTCCAAAAAGTTGTGACCATGAACACTTGCAGAACAAATGAAGTTCCTTCACATGGTTGAGAAGCTAAGTCAGCAAGATCAGGTATGTACCTTAGCAGTCCAGAAGTACCTAGGAGTGGAGCCACTGCTACTGGAAGAGAGGTGTCAGCCAAGGTGGTCTGAACACTGTAAGGAGGACTGTCGACTGTGCAGTTTCTACTGAAGTTGTACTGGCAGCCAAAAGGAAGAAAGCCCCAAAGCATACCTAGGGCACACTAGAGTGATCATTTTGTCTCATTCTGCTTAGGAACACACGAGGATCCTGCAAGCCAAATTAGGAACTGCTGCAAGGGACAGGGAAGACCGGCTTACCACAGTGACCAAGACAAAAGTTCTAAAAGTGGATAAATGGACAATATGGTGGTTTCTGATTCACTCTGTGATGAAGAAACACTTGCTTAAGTGTGGTTTCTAAATGATACTAAACAATGACAGCAGACAGTATGATTTTTTTTTAATCTTTAAATCTGTGCTTTGTAGAATACATAAATACCTACTTGCTCATTTTCTTTTATCACTGAAGTTTTGCAGTGGTATAATGAAACACAGCAAGTAAGCAGTTTGAGGCACTGTCTAAAATATAAGCAGTACTCTGCTTAAAAACAAACATTTAAAATGCTCAAACAGTTTACAGAATGATACCTTGGTATACTGTCATGAAGGTTCCCATTCCACTTTAAAGTTTTTTTAAATATATTATGCAACTATGAGACAAATACTAAAATATGCTATTGTTTGACATTATGCGGTAAGCCTTAAGATGTGCAACACACTTTTCTACCTGAAATATTTTATTTTTTTTAAATAACTACGATGTAGATGGTTCAAAAATTACTTAAAAATAATCTCTCAAATGCACTGTAGCAAGTATACTACTTCAAGACCCTCAATACTGGAAGTCCCCAGGGCTCAGTTTTTGCACCAGCTTCTGTTTTCTATATTCTTAAATGATCTCACTAAATATCTTGCAGCACTAAAAGTCACACTACAAGCAGACATCTTGCTAAGCACTGCTAACAAAAATAAATAAATAAATAAAACCCTCAGATCTGTCATCTCATTTACAAAAAGAAATTCATAGATTTCTAAAACTAACCCAGTTAAAAAAAAAAGTTATGCTATTCACACCACCACATAAAGTATCAAATGTACAAGAAATAAAAAAAAAAAGACCAGGCAATATCATCCTCAACACTGCCGAATGCAAACACTTGGGTTTTACTCTATATCCCTAACTTGCACACGCTACTCATGCTGACATGTAATGCAAGGAGAGTGGCGACTGCTCTCAGACACGCAGAAAAAGACAACTCAGATAAGTGCAAGAGTGGTACAAGACACCATCTTAACTGTCCCAAGAGCTGTTAGGATTGGGTCTTGCACAAATGACAGTGCTGGCCAGCAAACCAAAGTGGCAGAAGTGAAAATCTGTTTTGTTTCTGCTTGCTGTGCCCTCCAATCTATCCCTAACCTTTTTTAAAAAATATAGCCATGACATGCTTTACCAGCTATAAATAAATACCAGCAAACACTTTGCATTTTTTTTTCTCTAGCTAGTAGCACATGGAGAAATAAATCTCCATGCATTACATAAAACTATGAGCAGGTCTCTAATCATAACCCTGTATTATGTGTTTTCAATGCGGATGCCAAGATTCACCTCTCCAGCTTCCCTCGTGAGGTGAATTTCAAGGCATCCATGCCTCAAACACAAAGCAAATATGATCACTGACCCACTCATATTTCCTCTATATTACAAGCAAAGCCCTACTGCAATTAAAACTTTGCTACAAGATTACACCTCTCCTGTCACCCAAAGCAAGAACTGCTACAGCTAAACTGTATTACTACCGAAACTTAAGTACTACCAATAACAATTCTACACTCCCGTACAACAAAAAAATCAGAACTTCAGGTAATAACATTTTCAGTCACACTACTACCAAGTTCCCAAACTCAACAATGTCACCTAATAAAGAAAATCCAGTGTCTCCCAGTCACACACACAGAGCCAGATATCTCCTCAACTGCTACTATCTAAGATTATGAATTTGAGATACTGCCCCCAATCTAAGAATACATTGCTAAATACACATCTGAACTCCCTCTAAGACAGTCAAACTGTTATTTTAACACTTACTCTTACCTCCCTTTAAAAATTCAATAGGTGAGAAAGTTCTCGCCTGCCTGGGACCTGCTACCTGAAATCATCCACAAGAAATAAAAACCTTTAGACACACTGAATGAATTTAAAAAGGCATTAAAACATACTCACATGATGGAACCATATGCAGCTGTTTTATGGACTACTGTTACAAAGAAAATAACTACAGAATAGACACAACCATCCTGTAGCCAATGTAACCAACAACAAAATACAACTACAGTATAAAGTGTACAAGGAACAACTACTGTAAGTAGATGTGCTACTGTTTCTAACTGCATCTATCTCTGTCTTGTAAACTGCTCTCTGAGCCCGTGTTGCGACTGACAAGGGTCAGCAGATCAAGCTGGACAACAAATAATAAATAAATAAAATCAGAAGACATCCTAGAGGTTCACTTCATTCACCCATACAAAAAATGTAGCTGCAGTACTGCAATAAGTTCACAGGTTTGACTGACAAGCCTACAACCTAACGACCTTAAAAATTTGACTGCTGTAACCCCACGATGGTACTTGTATACATACACAGCTGCATTCCTACATATATACAAACAAAAAGCCATATGTACAAGTATACATATACACACCCAAGTATTACACAAACTTATCAGAATTACTTTTGAAGATACCAACTGACTTCTTGTGAATCCAACAGGAAACATATGATAATCTGGGAAGGTGGGACACACGGTTATCTGTCACTATTACTGAAACTTTAGTTTCAATACCAATCACATATTTGCAAAACAGTTCAGGTTCTCTCATCCATGATTTTTCCAGGACACTTGTTCAAAATGCTCGTTTAGAGAGTAGCAAACGTTCAGGAGTGGCCTTAGGTCAACTGGTGCCCTAGGCAAAGGGGCTCCAAGACACCCCCTCCACAACACCTGGTGCCCCCATCCTGGTCTACCTACACCAAATAAATACTGGGACAGCTCCCCTGCTAGATCGGCGCCCTAGCTAAGGCCAGTTATGCAAATGCTGCAAGATAAAATGGTTTAATAAGCTTTATGCAAAGATTAGACATGCCCTTAAGAATTAGAACTCTAGAATCCATCCATACCCTCCCCATTCCGTACATGGGATCAAGGTGTTACATCAAGTTACACAATGGTCAAACTTTAAAGTGCTGTCTGCAAACATTACCAGCCATTTTGGCACTATTTTGCTGTATCTGCCATTGAGATAAGCACTACAGGACATAGCACCCATACCAGCAAACTGTACATTTCATTAATCCCGTCTGCAAGGGGGTCTTGCCCTCTCTTAACTTAACTAGGTCTAAGGGACACACACACACACACACACACACACACACACACACACACAAATGGGACTAACAGAAAATAGTCTGGCACTACTGACTGGGGAGTCACACTGCAGGACTACTTCAGCCTAAGTCACCGAGTTTAGTGTGATTATCTCATTTCTAATAATATAGGGGGAATGAATGATCTTTGGTGGTAATATATTTTACGAATTCACCACATACTTTCTTAATAACTAATTAAGTGACATAAATGTGATGCAGAAAGCATACCTCTCAACTGTCCAAATTTCTGCAGTGTCCAGACTTTTGCCTCATATTTTTGGCCTTCTGGCAAATGACTGTCAAATCCTTGAGAATTAAACCACAAAGTAATGACAGGCATTTGAGTTTTAGACTTCATATTTACAAACTGGCCCTATTCTGGGGCTTTGTTCAGATTTTTTGCTCTAAGAGGTTTGATGAGGATACGACACAAATGTATTTTTAAGACCACACTGACAACCTTTGATCTCATTTCGTGAAGTAACTGTATTACCTAGTTTGCAACCGTTTTATCATGAGCCCACCTTTACAACGTAAAAGAACACCAAAACAAGTGTGCAATAACATACTCAGGAAGCAGTGTGACTTTCAGGACGCTCAAGCTAACCTCAAACCTGACTTACGTCCTGATTATGAAAATGCCTCTGCACAACTGATGACCTAATTACTCCTCAACTTAATCAAAAAGAACGTGGTTTACCGTTTAACTAACTTAACCGCCACATTTATATAACCCAAGGCCGCATTTCCCTCACGTGGGTATAGTATTCTCTTTTAAGCACAGCTACTGTAAAGCAGTGTGTCTGTCACTGCCTGACTCTACCGTAATTCTCAGAATCTGCTCCACCATTCAATCAGTACTCATTATTCATAAGGATTATTCAGAGAACACATCTGTCAGCTTAGACTGTGTTTACAATTAAAAGGCCATCTGTACAACGTCTCAACGGCTACACTATTAAAACACATCAGACATTCAAAACTCGAACATGTGTCGTGTATACTTATTTAATTTCCCAATAAACTAGCATAGCCATGTTAAAAGTAAAGCTCTTCTGCACCAGTGGTACCAGTTACTACATATCTTTGAACAAAACTACCTTCAACTTTGCCTACAGGCATTGAAAATAAATTTGGAATCCATGAGATTAAAATAATTTAACAATCGGTCACATTTCCGGAAGTAAAAACATATAAATAACCACGAAGAAAACGCACCACTATAAATGACTAACTAGCTAAATAAATATCAGAAATGACTACATTATCTCACTGGTCACACAACCATCCGTGCAGAATGTGAATTACTAAGGATTGAGACAGTGACAGTAAGAAGTAAATCGCATATCTGTATACGGACATCAGCTGATACATGGGAATGTCATGCTAAATAAACATTAAATTGGAAGAGGCGGTTATTTTGTTTTAAGACAGACTGTTATGGGATATTACAGCTAAACACCTTTAACGATACCATCCGCCATTTTTGTTTGGCTTACATTAGACAGCTTGGTGTAACAAACTTCATTCATACCAAAAATGTTTCTTTAAAAGGACTGACTTTAATTAATGGGTCTGTAAAACCTACTTTAGAAGTATAATGTGTTTAACTTAGTATCAGCTACTTACGCGGAAAAAACCCGCGTCCATCTTGCCTCGTTCACACAAGCCCCAGTCTCCCACAATTCAACATATTAAGCTGCCCCGGAAGAAAATGTATCCTGCTAACTTAGCAATGTTAAATCACGTTTCCTGTGTCGCGATTTCTGTACGTTTGTTTACCTGCAACGTCATCGTTATTATGGGGCGTGTTATGGGTTGGCTTGCTTAATTACGTTGAAGTTGCGTGCTGTAAATAGTGTTTATTTGTAATCAACAGCTTCCCGAAAAAGAGGAAACTGTTGTTTTCTTCATAACAGTTTGGTTGTATAATGTATGTGAAAAGAAGAGCAGAACCGTTCTTGGACTGTTTTGCCGGAGAGTAAAATTTGATGCAGTTTTGACGTGGACTTGCGTATTGTTTATACTGTGTTGCTTTAAAAGTGTACAGATGCATTTATTTGTATGTAATATTCCTTTGATCTTTCCTTCGTCTTTGATAATTAAACTTGTAAGTGCAGTGTTTCTCTTTCTTGGAGTGATGTTAGTTTGCTGTGGAAATGTGATGATCATAAGTCCTGCGTAATTTGGTGATAATGAAGAAAATTGGACTGTGCGTAATTATTGTCAAGAATGCATATATTGGGTTCGCTTACATCACTAAAAGTAGGATTGTTTTTCTTTTTATTGTTATTATTGTAAAAGTGGTATCCAAAATAAAAGTAACAACAGTATGTACACAGGTCTGGGAAAAGCGCAAAATCAAGGTTAGGAGCACAAATTTCCGTCAGAATGTATTTTCTGAACAATACGAAAGTAGGAAACTATATTGTTTGACATTGTCTAACTTAATGATTTACGAAAAAAAGAGGAACAGGGCATTTGGGTTAAAATACGATCTCTGTGCAACTTTTAATCCAGTCAAAAAGGCTGTAGGTTCTACTGCTCAGAAGGATTTGAAGTCACACACTGTAAAACGCAGAAGTACGTATTAACTTAAACCTTGCATGTCACTACATACCTATTCTAGACAGAACCAGTAAGTTCTCCATTTCAGTAATTTATGGACCAGATTGCATTCCCTTTGTTAACCCCCCCCACACACACACGTGTCGATAATTTGAGTTTTCCTGTCTGATAATTTTGTTTGGAGAAGAATACATATTACTACTTTAATATTATTATTGATTCAACTTGCATAACAGCTACTCAAGTCATTACATGTTATGGTTCTCATTTTGGAGAGCTGACAGTCTTGGAGCACGGCATGGACACGAACAGCAATCTACAGGCTTAATGGTCTTGTCAAGTAATAAATTCCCGCACTTGTACAACAGGTTCCGTGGTTTTATTTTACACAAATTAAAATAATTAATTGATCTGCCTTCTACTTTTAGTAGTTAAGGATCTTCTCAAACTGCAACTGCAAGTTCCACGTTCTCCCTTCACAGCTAATTTTTATTTCTACATATCTTTAGTAAGCAAACAAGTCCGCAGTATCTGTTTTCTTGGTAATCTACCAGTGTAGTACCTCGTGGGCGGTTCTGCGCAGGTTAGGGCGTGTCCACATTGATTGGCAGGTCATTGCACATGTGAGTGACAAGGTATGCCAATTTCCCCTGTCCTAAGCTAAGCACGTTTTTAGAAAAACACCTTACATTCAGCATTTCCACTGTCCTAGACTTCATATGTTTTTAGAAAACACCTTACATTCAGCTGTTCCACTGTCCTAAACTACGTATGTTTTTAGAAACTGTACATTTTGTACTGTACATTATTTAGCATAATGTAGCATGTAACCCAAGAGGTTATGCTATCTTGCTTCCCACCAACGTGTTTTACTATTGTCCGGTATGATTCAGTGGTTAAGGATTCCACCTCATGGATCTGGGTTTTAATAAAGGTATCATTACTATCTGCATGTTATTCCTGGTCTACACGAGTTTGCTCAAGGAACATCAGTTTCTTCCCACCTCTAAAAAACAATATTTCTAAATCAGAACTCCAAACTGCCAGTTTTTAAAGCATTTACTTATTACCTTGCGACCTAGATCATGACAAAAATGGTCTATAATAGGTTGATTCACTTAGTAGAATAACAAACAATGTATACCTACTGTGGAGTGTTGTACCTATATCTCCAGCTGCAGTGTTTTACTGTACATATACAGTCACATAGAATGAAGAATCATAGAACCCACAAACACAGTGTACTATTACTGCGTATTCAATAACCATGTGGGTGAGTTGATCATAATATACTCCAACAGGCGTTCTGGCATTGAATTTCATTATGGTATTTCAGATAACATTATTAAAGACGACTGTAACTGACAGCTACATGAAAGCTAATTAATATGAATGTAGCTTCGTAAGGTGTGGGAACGTTAGGGGCGGGGTTTGCTACTGCGCATCCTGCGAGGTACTACACTGATAGATTACTGTTTTCCTCATGCCTGACAATCCAGGATGAATATTCACGCAGACGAAAAAAAACCCATTAACATGTTTATTCATCACTTTAGAAAAACGTCCCCTGGTGCCGGTTGTTGGGCTGGGTTTGGGCGGCCTTGCTCCTGCATATGGGGGTGGGCACTGTTGTAAACTATACCTCTCAACCTGGAATCATCAGCAATATGGACAAAGGCCCATGAAAAGTAGGTCCAACTGGCCAAAAATCTGTATTCTGATCAACACAAAATTTGCATACACAATTAAAACTCCAACTATACTCTGTCTCATATCGCCTACTTGGAGGTGATCTGTGCTTGACTTACAAAGCCATGTCTGACCCAGCTCCATTAGAAATGCTACATCTAAGGAAATCCCAGTCCTTCAGCACTACACACTCTCCAGAAACCTCATCCTCATTACCATAATCAACAGAACATGCTGGAGGGACAGGTTCATAACCCAGAGACTGCCCATGCTGTGGTACAGACTTCCCATACATGTCAAGCAGAGCACCTCACTGGCCCTCTTCAAGAGAAATCTTGATGAGTGGATGTGGAATAGGATCACTCCAGTGGCTCTACTCATCAGAGGCACTGGGAACTAAGGTTGGATGGTATGATGCCAGGGTAATCCTATGGGCTAGGCTTGTAAAGGCTTCAGGGCCATTGGCCTAGCACACACCTGTTAACCTATGTAACCTTACCCCATAATGGAATTGTAGGATACCATCTTTTAAATGCAAATTAAAGAAGGAGCAAAATATTAAACACAAAATATAAAAAGAACAATAGTGTTTTATTTATATTAGTATTTAAACTTACATAAAATGTTTGATTTGTGTAAAACTAAAATACAGTTTTCTTGTATAAGAATAAAATTAACTGTTTGCTTCTACACTAATATTAAATAATACAAAGCTCAGCAAATATAGCAACAGATTATCTGCAAACAAACAAACTGCATTTGTCTCCACCAAGATTATTCATGACCCCTTTCTAAAGTTAAGTGCTCTAATAATGCGTAGTAATGTACAACAACGTATGTACACAAGTAACACGACAAACAGCTAAATGCAAAAATATTAATAGCATTTAACACCAAATGCAACAATTTTAGCAGGTAGGTAGCATATGAATATAAACAGACATTTAAACACCTTACTGTGTACTTCACTTTCATTTAAAGCAGTCCTGTCCAGCTAGCAGCTACTGTACTGATCACATTTTATTTTATTTATTTTACATTTGTTAAATGGGGGTGTCTGACTGAGCCGAAAAGGCCCTTTTTCAGCAGAGGCCCGGGGGGAAAAGCTCCACATAGAAAAATTACAGATACATTTATTTATTTAGACATGATCAGTATACACACAAATTACAAAATACATGTTTTTACAGTGGTATGCAGCACATCAACAGTTACAGTGGAGAGAACAAACAAAAAATGTTTTATTTATTTATTTTACATTTGTTGACCGGGCTAGTCTAACTGGATATATGTCCATTTTCAGTAGAGGCCCGGGGAGAAAAGCTCCAAGCATCAGCAGTGACAAAGAATACAATATATAGTAATAGTCAAATGAATTACAGTACATTGTTTACATTGAGGGTCAGATAAACTTGTACAGAGTGTTTTAGTAGGTTTAAGCTAAGATGAAATACAGAGAGCAAACATTTGAGAGAGAGCAATCAAAAAGAAAAAAAATAAATTTTAAATTGGAATTTTTTTTTCCAGTACTATGAAGGAAATCATTATTACAGGTAGGCGACATAGAACAGTGGAGTAGAAAAGTGTAGAGAGAGCAAGAAGGGGGATGAGATATCAGTCAGGGTTAGAGCAGGGACAAAGCCAGTGAGTTTTAAGATATTCTTTAAGATGCTTTTTATAAAGAACAGTGGAAGCCAGGATGGAAAGTTCACTAGGAAGCTGGTTCCAGCTTTTTCCTACTGTGTTGGTGAAAAGTGAGTCCCCAGCTTTGTTGTTGGATTTAATAGCCCATCGTTTTTGTGGCGTAAGCCACAAAACGATGGGCTAGGCTTGTAAATGCCCTCGGGCAGATAGCCTAGTATGAACCTATGAACCTAATAGTGGAAACTAGAAGCTTATTAGCGGAGCATAGTGTTGCAAGATTTTGTAGGGGGTAATCAGATTAGTGAGGATTGGGGTATTATTAGGGTGGTAAAGGATCTTTTGGGTGATGACATGTTGTTGACAAAGTAGTTGGTTCTGCAGTTCTAACCATCCCAGTTGTTTGAGGTTGTGACAGTGGTGAGTTCTAAAGGGGGTGCCAGTGGCAAATCTGGCTATGTTATTGTAACTGGTGGAAAGTTTGGTGAGGTTGTTTTTAGATAGATTGGTATATATTGCAGAAGCATAGAACAGGGTAGAGATCAGGTGGGTCTGGGCAATAGTGATTCTGGCTGAAGGGGTAAGGAAGGGTTTGATTCTGTAAAGGGTGCCTAGTTTTTTGTTGACAGACTTTGTTGTAGAATTAATATGGTCATCATAGCTAAGGTTGCTATCAATTGTTACTCCCAGTAGGCTGGTTGTAGTGTCAGGGCATATGTTAGTTCCATTGTTAGAGGTTACTGTGAAGTGCAGTTGAGGTGACTTATGAGTAGGAGCAAAGAGCAATAATTTTGTTTTTTGGGGGGTTCAGAAGGAGGCAGTGTTGCATGAACCAATTTTCAACAATTAAATACTGTTTGGGTGAGGGACTGGAGAGAGGTTATAGACTTGCCTGAACAAATTAAAAGTAGAGTCATCTGCATATTGTATGCAGGTGGCTTGAGGAATTTTGGTATGTAGATCATTAATAAATAATGAAAAGAGAAGAGGTCCTAAAATAGAGCCTTGTGCTACTCCAGTGTTCAAAGGGAGGGATATAGAAAGATTATTTTCCCAAAGTACTGCTTGCGGTCTGTTTTCCAGATAGGATTTAAACCATTGTAATGTTTGTGGGTCAAGTGATTGGGCTTTTAGTATGTCAATAAGCATGTTATGGTTCACCATATCAAAGGCTTTTGAAAGGTCAATAAATAGCACAGAGGAAAAAGTGTTATTGTTACGATTTTTGTTTATGGAGTCAGAAAAGGATAGCAGGGCAGTTGTTGTGCTATGGAATGGCCTAAAACCATGCTGGCAGTTGGCAAGTAAATTATTTTGGAGAAGGTGGTCAAGTAGTTGTCTGTGAATGCATTTTTCCATTATTTTAGCTATTGGAGAGAGTAAGGCGATAGGCCGAAAGTTGGAGAGCTCGGTAGATGACCCACCTTTATATAGAGGGATAATGTGGGATACTTTCCATATGGAAGGGATTTTGCTTTCTAAAACTGTTCTATTTATAAGGATGGAGATGGGATAGGCAATGGCTTTAGCTGCAGTTTGCAGGTATTCAGCTGGAAGACAGTGAGCAGAAGGGGTGCATGGTTTAAGTTTTTGAAGGAGGTTGCAAATGAGGGATGTAGGTACAGGTTGTATATGAAAGGTCGGAGATGGAGTATTATTGGTATTTAATGGGGAAGTGGTAATAGGTGGTAAAGTATTAGCTAGGGTTAGAATGGCTTCAGTAAAATAGTTATTAAAGGCATCAGGAATCTGGTTAAAGTTATTATGGTTGAATCCTGAAGGGGAAGGAGTTTTAGAGTGCCCTGGACGAAGAAGTTTGTTAATGCCTGACCAGAATTTTTGTGTTTTTTGTTGGGTTTGTTGGAGGTGAAGGTAATAGTCTTTTTTGTCTCTGAGAATGTCTTTCTTGGTGGCATTTCTTAACTGTTTAAAGTAAAGGTGATCCGATGGACTTTTGGAGGCTCTCCATTTGGCCCAAAATTTATTTCTGAGGAGGATCTTTTGCCTAGTTTGTTTTGTGAGCCAGGGTGCAATTTTGGTCCTTATTCGGGAAGAGTGATAGGGGGTGTGGTAATCTAGGATTTGAAGGAATCTAGTATTAAAGTAGGTCACTGCTTCATCAAGTTGAAGATGAAACATTGGTGACCAGTCACATGCTTTCAGTTCATTTTGGAAGCTCTCTGGATTAAAGAATTTTTTGGAATGGGAGGTTTTAAAAATATTAGTATTAGGGCTATGAATTTTTTGTTTAATAATATAGGTTAGCATATGGTCACTGATAACATCAGGAAGGGTTCCTGGTTTATAAGTATCAAGATGGCTGTTGAGAAGGATCCAGTCTAGGGTGGTTTCCTTACTGCTTGGCGTATGGATTCTATTAGGAGTGGTTATTATTTGTGAGAATCCGTAAAGATTTATGTGATTGGTAGGATTAGGGGAACTACAGGTTGCCCAGTCTATATTAAAGTCACCTAACACAATGGTTTCCTGAGGTAGGTGGGTAGAGAGGTAACTAAGTATGTTTTCAAGAGTATTGATATTATTTCCAGTGGGGAGATATGTGCAAATTAGATAAATAGATTTGGAGTTGTTGATTTGTAGTTTGGCAGTAAGGGTTTCTGAACTGGTATCTGAGGGTAGGAGCACATTGAAGAGTGAAACTTGGAGTTCAGATTTATACAAAATGGCTACACCTCCACCCTTTTTGGTTTTGCGGTCACATCTCAGGATATTATATCCAGGAGGGGTAATCTGGTCCAGAGTTGAGGGCTGTAGCCATGTTTCTGTAATACAGAGAATATCAAATGAGTGCACATCTAAGAGTGCATGTAGGTGGGAAATTTTATTGTTAATGCTATGGATGTTAAGGTGAGCAATCAGGAGGGAGGTAGATGGTCTATTTGGGGTAGTGATAGCAGGAGATGTTAGGTTGTGTGGTTATTGGGAATATCAGTATTGGGGCCAGGGTTTGGATGAATATCACCATCTAATAGGGGGTGTTGTTGAGGATATTGTACAAACTTAAGGATTTTGTAGTAATAGTTTAGGGTTTTTATGACAAGGACGTAAGTAAGATGGGTAGATCTATGGTACTTTGGAAGTATATAGATAGAGGTGGAGGTTATGTTACTGTGGTTGAGGGAGTTTATGCGAGAAACTGGTAGAGTTTGCTGGTAGGGGTGGCATTCAAGAAGAGAAAAATGTTCAAAGAAAGTTAGTGTGTATGGTATTGTAAGAGAAGCAAGAGTTGTAGTTAAGAGTAGTAGGTTTGTGTATATAGACTTGTGTGTTGGGGCCATTAGGATGTGTAGATAAGGAGTTAGAGTATGTTGAGGGAAGGAGTGTAGTAAGTAAAACTAAAGGTGGGAGAAGGAGAGAGTGCTGTATGAGGTAGAGTAGGTTGTGGGAAGAAGTGTACAATAAACTAAAATATAGGTGGTTGTAAGAGAGAAGCTGTATAATATTAGCAATACAGGAAGTGGTGTGGAGAGGTTAGGGAGTGGACCTAAAAAGGTAATTAGCTTAATTAAGGAATTGTTGAGGTTGGGGGTGTGGCTGTTAAGTAGAAGTAGTAAGTGATGGGGTGATAATGGGAGGGGGTGTGGCTACAGAAGTATATGTCTAGGACCTCTGGGGGTGGGTGGGAATTGGGGGTAGGGTAGGGGAGCGGAGTGAACCCAAAGAGTGAACGGAGCAGGTTAGAGCAGCTAAATGAAAGATTTTACAGAGACAATCTGAGAGGAGGAGATTCCTGAGGCAGAGAAATTGGTAACAGGTAAGTAGAATGTGGTGAAGCAGTTAATAGTAGAAAAGGATAGTGGAGTGGGAGAACTAAATGAAATAGAAAAATAGCTAGAAGGAGGGAAAAGAGATGATGGGGCAGTGGGATAACACAGGAAGATTAGCAACTAGTCAAGGGGTGAAAAACTGAAAAGGAATCTAGAAAATTATACTAGGTAAAGTAGAGGAAGGGTTATCACCCAAGGCTGGATTAGAGTGCCACCTAGTGGGCAGAGAGCAGAATACAACAAGTATCTGTAATAGAGATAGCAGTTAGTGGTGGCTCAGAGAATGGAGTCAGGGGAAAGCAGATGGTGCAGGGACAGAGAGGAATCTGGCTGCTGGCTTCCTGACTCAGTGGCTGAAATTCATTCTAAACTATGTACAGTGTAATTAGAAAAGATCAGCCTGAGACTAATAATAGGTACAGTATGAATATAACAGATCAACTTTAATGTTTAGGACCAAGGTGGAACATACTTTCTTGATCTGTTTAAAACAGGGAATTAAACACCGCAACAGCAGAATTTGTTGAACAGTTATTGGGATGTCTGAAGGTAAAATTAAAAGGATCCTTAATGACCAGGCAGGTCCTTTCGTGCAGGATAATAGGTAAAGAGTTTCTTGATCTGTTTAAAACAGGGAATTAAACACCGCAACAGCAGAATTTGTTGACCAGTCATTGGGATGGCTGAAGGTAAAATTAAAAGGGTCCTTAATGACCAGGCAGGTCCTTACATGCAGGATAGGAGGTAAAGAGTTTCTTGATCTGTTTAAACAGTGAATTAAACACCGCGACAACAGAATTTGTTGACCAGTCATTGGGATGGCTGACGGTAAAATTAAAAGGGTCCTTAATGACCAGGCAGGTCCTTTCATGCAGGATAGGAGGTAAAGAGAATAGATCCGATCTTCTGGGGCCATTGAAAACTATTATCAAATACTCTAGGTTTAGTATGTGTACCTTGCCCGCTTTCACTAGCCTGGGGAGCAATCATGGCACTGCCAACTTTGCTTGAGATGTTGATTGATGAGGTTTTTAAAGGAGGCTTTGGATTATGTGTTTTGAATGCTAGTGGGGACAGAGTTCCATTTTTTAGCCACTGAACTACTATATAGTGCATCTCCAAAGCTATTGTAGCTATTAGTGACTTCTAGTAGTAGTTTGCTTGATGATCTAAGAGGCCTTTTGGCTGAGTGATGTTGTACTAGGCTTTTGAGGGCAAGACACATTGGGGAGGTAATAGATCAAATGACAGAGGCAGAGCTGATTGTAGGTTAGGAGATTGGGTAACTCAAGCCAGTGGAGCTGTCTCAAAGCAATACAGTGATGAGTTCTATATGAGCAATTTGCAGCAAAGCGGGCAATTCCTTCATAGCAGGCTTACATTTTGCTTAGTTTAGTTTTGTTGAGATTAGTCAGAATGGAAGATGCATAGAGTAGGGTGGATAGAAGTTGGGAGTGAGCAATGGCTGATCTTGCGTTGTTGGTAAGAAATGGTTTGATACGGTAGAGTGATCCCAGTTTGGCATGTACTTTTTTAATAGTTCAGTTGAGATAACTATCAAATTTTAGGTGGGAGTCTATGGTTATTCCCAATAGCTTAGCTTGTGCCACTGGAGCGATTAGAGTAGCCTTTGTGGAGTAGATAGTGAATTGATTGTTATCAGTGTTTTTGTTAGAACTGGTTATAATCATAAGCTGAGTTTTCTTTGGATTGACAATAAGTTGGGCTTTGGTAAGGTAGTTTTCAACATCAGAGAATGCTAGTTGAGTTGTTTGCAGGAGGGTGGGAATGTTTTGTGCAGCACAGATTAAGGTAGTGTCATCTGCATACTGAATTATAGATGCATGCTGTGTGGAGGTAGGGAGGTCATTTGTGAAGACTGTGAATAGTAGTGGTCCTAAGATAGGACCCTGTGGGACTCCTATAGTTATGGGCAGTTGAGGAGAGAGAGAATTTAGCCATTTCACAGCTTGGTACCTGTCAGTTAAGTAGCTTTGGAACTCTATTAGTGTATCACAAAGCAGCACAATCACATCACAAAGCAAACAGACAGATATACAGTATATACAGTAAACCTGTGCACACGCACACACAGACACACACACACGCACACACACACATGCAGACTTAGCTTGAACAACAATGATTAAAGTTAGTACATATTCTACAATAGTGTAGCTGTTGAAAGTTTGACTTAACAGGCTTAAAAATGCCCATTACAACCAAAATATCAGCGCTTAAACAGAAACTTGAAACAAATAAAAATATTAAAAAAATGCTGTTTCATAACTGTTCAGTGATACACTAATACAGTGAACACTGGAGTTCTTTACATTGTACTTAAGATGCATGGCCAGCAGCTCAGTGGCTTCCTGTTCTTTTAGTAGATCTTCCATCATCATCTGTTTTTCATCCAGTAATTTCAGTTTCTAGCCAGTAAGCTTTGGTCATCCTGAATAGCTCCTTTCTCCTTTTCCAAAACTTTTCTTCTAAATAATGCATGTCATGGGTTGGCATCTGACAACAATTTTCACAGTTTCTCCTCTCCTGGGTTTGTTGGCTAATATTGTATTATTAGGCATTGTTTTGTGCCTCAACTCCAGACCCTTACCCCTGTTCAGTATAGACTCTTCAATCATCATCATCATCCTCCCTCTCCATCCTGCTGCAAGTTCCTAACAATAGCTTTAGACATGGGCATGACCCCTTACTATTAATGCTGCTGTTTGTAAGATTTAAACATTGTCCCTCCCTATTTTTGGGCCTTTGTCCCACTTTTATGGCTTTGTCTAGATTTCTGGCTCTGAGAGGTTGAGATGTATGGACAATAGTTAAAGTTTTATAACAATGAAATGCCTGTTGATTTCATTGTTATTAAACTTTATTGGTTTTTCCAAGTTCGCGTTTGTTACTTTCTTTGAGTGGTTGCTTTTACCTGAACTTGGTTTACCGTGCCAGTTCATTCTTGTTCTTGTTAAACAGAGAAGGACCACTAATTTCCTGGTGTTATCGTACATATGTTATATCATTATGGTAAGCATTAACTCTATATGGACCCCCAGTTCTGCAGCATTACTAATCATCCATTTATGTAATGTGTGGAACCAGAAAAGGAAAAAGCCCATGAGTGTACTTTCTGCAAGGACGGAATTTATTCAGCTGGTGAAATATTTATTGCTTTCTGATCAATGAAGAGAGCAATGCCGGTATGCTGACTCACTTAAGCTCTCAACCCTGACACATAAATATATTCCTCTCCAGCAATGACTTTGTATCCCTCACATTTTAGTGGTCAGCACCCAGCATTCATTACTAGGAGGTTAGACTTTCACCAGTCCACATACCCAAGCAAAGTCACCAGAAGAATACACACCTCCATGCTCAATGCCACTGACCCAGCACCCTGTCACCAACATTCTGGACTTATTCCCAAATCCAGTTTCTCAAAAGCATAACAAAATTACAAAACAAGAAAACTCCTCTCACTTCTCACCAGTGCTAACCAAATGACAAAATATCTGCTGAAACACCAAATATATATAACGAAAAAAAAGCTTAAAGGGGATAACACAATGCGCTAAACAATGCAACAAAAATATTTCCAGTACTAGTATTTTATATGGATTTAGATTACCATTTTTATACAGTGCAATTGTCAGTTACAGAATAGAACATTTCACTATTATGGAGCAATTATTCGGCAAATAGTGGTCACAGTGATAAAGTTCTTACATGCATGGTATTCATTAGCGAGTTCCTTTCCATTTTGTCAGATGTCACGTTACCCATATGTTAGTCACTGGCTGTAGCCTGCAGTAATTTTTTTTTCTACAAAATAGCTGAATCAGCTTTTTCCCGTGGGTACCAGCCTGCATTTTATCTGAAAGGTGGGAGGCCAAGCAGCCTGTCTAACGAAGCTGACACCCCTGTATGCTGACGATGCGCAGTGATGTAAGCATTAAAAAAAGAAAATCAGAAATTAAAGGGGCCATTCAGGAATTCATGGCACCCCATTATTTGGACCTCAAAACCAGTAAATACCGAGTAATTGGGTATGGTTGAGAGGTATGTTGTAAACATACCTCTCAACCTCTTAGTACAAGAAATCTCAACAAAACCTGACAAAAAGGGGGACAAAGGCCCAAAAATAGAGATAGTTTGTAAATATTGCTTTTATAAACTTAGAAATTTTCTAGAGTAACAGGATTTATGTTAACCTTCATTTTCTGAAGGATATGAAGTATGAAACTCAAGTCTATTTCATAGGTTCATAAGTAGGTACTAGGCTATCGGCCCAAGGGCCTAAGTAAGCCTAGCCAACTAGGTGCCCTGGCTTATGCCACCCAAGAAAGTTAATTTCCTGTGCCCCTTTCGAGCAGAGCCGCAGAAGTGATCCCTGGGGTGTATTTCCTATTTCCCATCCACTCATTAAGATTTTTCCTGAAGAGTGCTAATGAGAAACTTTGCTTGACATTGATGGGTAGCTTGTTCCAGAGTATAGGAAGTCTCTGGGACAGGAATATATCTCTCCAGCATGTCCTGTTTATTGTGGTGACAAGGTTTAGGTCCCTAGAGCATGTAGCTTGAAGGGATTGGGATTTCTTTAGGTGTAGCATGTCCAACAGCTCTGGGTTTAACATAGCTTTATATGTTCGGCAGAGATCTCCTCAGAGTAGGCGATATGCTACAGAATAAAACTGGAGTTTTTTGAGATGGTCAATGTAGGGCATCTGTTTGAGGCTAGTAATCCTCTTTGTGAGGTACTTCTGTGGCCTTTCCAGCTGCTGCAGATGTCTTGTAAGGTACATTCCAAAAGGGGTGTTGTACTCTATAATGGGTCTAATGAGTGCTGAGTAGAGGGGAACAATGACCTCTTTTTTCCTGGATGAGAACCCTTTTGTGATGAGGTGTGCCACATAGAAGGATTTTCTGACTACTGTGGTGATGTGATTATCAAAGGAGAGACTACTGTGTACCTGGGTCCCAATGTCTCTTATCACACATTCAGTGTTGAGTAAACTGCCGTTTATGTGGTAGTTCATGGGTACAGAGTTTTTACCAAAAGGGATGACAATATACAGGCTAACACAGAAGGCCTCTGGCTAATGAAGTTCGCAGATGACTGCAAACATGAAGCCATAGTTGAGTCCCCAAATGATGTAGACATCCTACAGAAGGGCCTCACTGAGACAGATGCCTAGTTTCAGAGGCATGGCCTCAAGCTCAGTGCCAAAAAAGTGGTCATTGTTCCCCTCTACTCGTCACTCATTAGATCCATTATAGAGTACAATGCCCCTTTTGGTATGTACCTCACAAGACATCTACAACAACTGGAAAGGCCACAGAAATACCTCACAAAGAGGATTACCAGCCTCAAACAGATGTCCTATGCAGACCGTCTCAAAAAACTGCAGCTTTACTCCATTGCATATCGCCTACTCAGAGGCGATCTCTGCCTAACACACAAAGCTATGTCAAACCCAGAGCTTTTAGACATGCTCCACTTAAAGAAATTCCAATCCCTACGAGCTACACGGTCTAGGGACCTAAACCTTGTCACCACAATAAACAGAACATGCTGGAGGGATAGATTCCTGTCCCAGAGACTTCCCATACTCTGGAACAAACTACCTATCTATATCAAACAAAGCTCATTAGTGCTCTTCAAGAAAAATCTTGATGATTGGATGGGAGATAGGAAATTCACCCCTGGGATCACTTCTGTGGCTTTGCTCGACAGTGGCACAGGAAAAAATTTTTCTTGGGTGGCGAAAGCCAGGGTACCTTTGGCTAGGCTTATATAGGCCCTAGGGCCAATATCCTAGTACCTACCTATGAACCTATTACTACTACTACAATTACAGCTTTATTGTACTCCACTGCCCCCCTCGCTGTTTCTTGCAGGAATGGGTTTGGCCAGAGTGATTGACAAGACTAATGCCTGTGGTGTGATATGCAAATTATACATGATTGGCATGCAATGCAAATTTGCCAGTAACAACATGCATACATTGATTGTTGATGAACACGTGCGTTTTGAGAGTTTCTCAAAACTTTTCATATTTTTTGGCTGTCAGTGAATCGCATAGGTGCAGGAAGAGGGATAGAGTATGAGAGTGGCCTGGGTGTTTCACTTTCTTTTACATAATGCACAGAATCTGTTGAAGTCAAGACATGTTTTATGACATATGTCCCATAGGTGGTTGCTACCAGGTATCAACATTTTGATGTTAAATTTGCCTGTGACAGCAGGAATATTCATTGTGCAGTCGTCGTTTACCTGCTTCCTCAATGTAGTGCAATCTCAGAGTTGCCCCCCTGCAAAAGGAAAAAAAGTAATGTTTGTGTGCATGTGTCTGTGTGTTTGTGTGTGTATAAATGTATGCATAGATATGCATGTAATGAAAAACAGTTCAGCAAGGCAGCAAACTTACCACTAATGTTAGAAAGGTCAGAAGGGTTATATCCCCACCTCCCAAGTGCTTGGTTATGCATTTCCACACAGACCATGTATGCACTGTAGTGGTGAGGAAGCTTTCCTGAAGTGCCGTCTTTCAGATAAGGTTCCACTTGCCTATACTGATAAACACATAGCTTGTTTCTTCATTGGTTATTAGGTAAATAGTCCAAAATTGCAAGTAAAGTTCTTTTTACAACGTATATACTGGACAACACCAAAGTGGTTTTGAGAATTAACTGGTCTGGGTAGTAAGTTGAATGTAAGGATAAGGAACAAAAGCTTGACTGCTGGAAAAATACTCTAAAATAAAATCAAAGGCTAGTCTTAAGCAACTGTTTTGTCCATCACTGCAAAACAAATGAAACCCCCAAAGCAGCTTTGGGGAGTGCCAAGTCTGCACAGTAACTTATTTGTACTTTTCAAACAGGAGTGCAAAACACCACTTGACTTCATCAATGGCATCATAAGACCAGCACTCAATCCACAGCATCGATTTCCGGTTCAGAATACTTACTAAACCAAGCTACTGCTGTCATTTCCCCTTACTACATTCAAGTTGTACAACTGTTATAATGGTAGGAAAAGCTCGCTAAAAGTATAAAATCAAGCCCTCATTCTGTCTATAACTATGGCAACATCGTAGTACAAATGGATAAATTCTTGAATGATTCAGGTCATAGCCTGCTATAGGTCCCCAACCATCTCCCAAGACTCTCACTCCACATTCCTAAGCACCATAGAAACTATTAAGATCCAACCCAACACTCATACTAGGTGACTTCAACTACTCCATCAGCTAGGAAAACTACTCATGTAGTAATGCACTGGCCCAGCGTTTCCTGGAATTCATCAATTCCAATGCCCTGGACCAGCTCATTCTTACCCCCAGTAGAGGAAGCAACATCCTTGATCTGGTTATTACTAACATGGGCAACCATTGCTCAACACCAATAGTCAATTCCTCCCTGGTTAGATCCGACCACAAACTAATCACCATGGAAATCCATATCTCACCCACACCCCCCGCAAAGGTATCCACCATGAAAAACTTCTCCAAAGCTGATTTTGGACTCCTAAAAACAGAGATGGCTAACTTCACAGCACCCATGCCAATGGAAAATAGATTCACGACTGCCAAATCATACACCAATGCACTGTATGAACACATACATAAATGCATAGAACTAGCCATAACCAACAGAACCAAGATGCTCTCCTCCAAAAAAAAGGAAGCCAGTCTGGTGGTCCCCTGCCATTAATAAACTCTACAACAGAAGGAAGAAACTGTTGCAGAAAAAGGTGAAGTCCTAAGACTGGAAAAATTCCCCTTATTAGCCTCAACAAAAAGTTGAGATCCCTCATCAAAACCTCCAAAGCCAACTATGAAGGCAGAATTGCAGCAGACACTAAAAACAACCACAAAGCCTTCTATAGTTATATCAAGAATTTCCATGGCAATACCCAGATTTGCTCTGAGTTACTGCACAATGGTACCTCTTATACTGAGCTAACAGATATTGCCAACATAGTGGCTGACAGATTCAGTGCTAACTTCACCCCCTCCAAAGGACTGATCTCAGTACCGGAAGAATGACAGGCACCCAGCATTACTGCAGCACGGGTTAAAGCTGCATTGTCTAAAGCCAAGAATGCAGCTTCCATGGGACCTGACAATATCCCTGGCTGTGTTCTACATGAATTACAAAGTGAACTGGCACCACATCTGTATGCTGTGTTCACACACAGCCTCACCTCAGGCTTTGCCCCTACCTAATGGCACACTGCTACAGTCATCCCTCTCCATAAAGGAGGCACGACTACAGACCCTAAAAATTATCGCCCCATTAGCCTGACAAGTCTGATATGTAAGGATATGGAGCACATCCATCATGGACCTAATTAACAAGGATATAGAGAATCTCCAGACTCTAGATCCCACGCAGTTTGGTTTTGTGAAAGGTAGATCATGCCTGCTCAACCTGATTGACTTCTTTGAGTCAGTCACCAGAGGAGTGGATGAAGGTAAGGCAGTTCATACAGCCTACTTCGATCTGGTCAAGGCCTTTGATACCATTCCTCACTCAGGAATTATTGATAAACTCAGCAAACTAGGCATCAACCCTTATATTGTTAGTTGGGTTGCAAACTGGCTCACAGATAGAACCCACAGTGTGAAAGCAGCGGACTCCAAATCAGACTGCCGACCAGTCAAGAGTGTAGTCCCACAGGGATCGGTCCTGGGTCCTCTCCTGTTTGGCATCTACTTCTCAGGCATCCAAGCCAACTCAGAGGGACTCTGGCTGACCAAATTTGCAGATGACTGCAAGCTGGGCGCCATTATTAATTCCCAAGTGATGCAGATATCCTACAGAAAGGCCTCACTGAGACCAATGACTGGTGTCAAAACCATGGCCTTAAGCTTAATGCCAAAAATGCATCTTCATCCCCTTTAGGAAAAACTCAGTTCCCACTAATTACCACATTGATGGGAGCCCACTGAACACTGAAGGCATTATAAGCGATCTGGGGACACAGGTTGACAGCAACCTCTCCTTCGACCACCACATTG
The DNA here is from genome assembly GCF_019279795.1 of Protopterus annectens. NCBI lineage: Eukaryota > Metazoa > Chordata > Ceratodontiformes > Protopteridae > Protopterus > Protopterus annectens. The sequence goes on from NC_056726.1 coordinate 1,558,054,574, forward strand.
CCACTGTGGTCAGAAAGTCCTTCTATGTGGCAAATCTCATTACCAAGGGTTCGGCATCCAGGAAGACAGAGGTCATCATTTCCCTCTACTCTTCCCTCATTAGAACAATCATAGAGTATAATGCCCCATTTGGCATGTGCCTCACTAGACACCTGCAACAGCTGGAAAGGCCACAAAAGTACCTCACAAAGAGGATCCTAGGCTTCAAACACATGTCCTACATGGACAAGCTCAAAAAACACCAGCTATTCTCTGTCTCATATCATCTACTAAGAGGCAATCTCTGCTTGGCTTACAAAGCCATGTCTGACCCAGCTCTGTTAGAAATGCTACATCTAAAGAAATTCCAATCCCTCTGCACCACATGCTCCAGAGACCTCAACCTCATGAACACAAACAGCAGAACATGCTGGAGGGACAGGTTCATAACCCAGAGACTGCCCATGCTCTGGAATAGACTTCCCATGCATGTCAAGCAGAGCACCTCACCAGCCCTCTTCAAGAGAAATCTTGATGAGTGGATGGGAAATAGAAAGTTCACTCCAGGGATCACTCCAGTGGCTCTACTTGATAGGGGCACTGGGAACTAATGATGGGCGGCACAATGCCAGGGCACTTCTATAGGCTAGGCTTGTAAAGGCCCCAGGGCCATTAGCCTAGTACACACCTATGAACATCATAATGATCTAAATAACTTGGAGGTTATCTGCAATGTAAGTGGCTCATAGCTCTACAAACTACCATTTATATGTTGAACCATGAAAAAAAGTAGAGTAAAATGAAGCCGGGCAACCTACGTGAAAACTTAAAACGACAATTGTTGTTAATGATGAACTCTTCCACCTCATTCCAGCTGTCTGACAACATATGTAGGTAACTATTTCACAAAAAGAAATAAGCATTCCATAGCTATAAGCACTATAATAAAATTATATATCATATACGAGGCAACCAACAAACATGTCTTGTTCAGATGAATATTCATGCAGCCGAGAAACACATGGCATTGTTTATTCATAACTAAAGTGTGATGACAACCTGTTGCTAGGTGTTGGGTGGGGTTTGGGTGGCACTTGCTACTGCGCATCCGGGGTACCACTAGAGTACAACAAAGCCATGACTACTAAAGCAATGTGCATTTTTGATAAACACAAACTAAAATAAAGCTAATTAATGTGCTATACTTTAATAAAAGTAGTACTTGTTGTCTGTCTTATTTATATTTACTTGAAAGTGCTACAAAAATGGTATGTTTCACTTAAGTAGAAATAAACTTGTGTAATTTATTTGGTTTGTTTAAATTAGGACACACTGCAGTGGTTCATGCAGGTGTGGGCAGTGTCAATTTGGTTGAAATCTCATTGGACTGTCAGTTAAGCATGGTGGCTGGGACATTTTGTAAATGGCATTCTAATTCTGTTTACATTGATATCCACTTTGTGAATAGTAAAAAGTTTAAAGAAAAAAGTTGGAAATCCTTAGTGTTGGGCATTACTGAGTTACTGTCAGTGAGAGATGACTACCCACATTTAGCAAGGATTGTTGTACGCAATTTTAAGTGCCCTGAGGTCCTGTGGGGGTATAGAGGGCAGAAGCCCCCAATGGGCATATCGTCTTTTTATTCTCTCATGTCCTCTTGAACAATATTTTTTATATGAACATTTACTTCTTGTAAATTAGGTGTAAAATTATAGTTACAGTGTTGGCACATAACAAACCAGAAGATCAAAGCAATGAGATAAAACCTAGGACACTTGAGAGTTTTAGTTCTAGAATAAACTATCCTTTAAGTAGGTGGCAGTTTTCCTGGTGTGTCCTAATATAAACTATCACCATTTATTTTATTTGTATTCACTTGATAATGCTATGGAAATGGTATTTTTCACAGTATCAGTTTCTGTACAGTACAGTAATAAGGTTTAGAATGTTATTGCAGTAATGCACAATTGTCAAACTATGCTACTGCCATAACATTCTAAGCATTTTACAAAAACACTACCACACTCCAGTTGTCTCCATTATTTCCCTTATATATTGTAAGCATGCATGTCTGTGTAGTCTGTCAGTTAATCAGTTCATTTATATTTTGTACTGCTGCTGTCCATCCTGATGTGTTTCTATGTAATAAAGCATATAAATGAACTACCCTGCCTGTTTGTCTTCAGTTATAAACCAAGATGAGTGGCATGGTGTCAGAATGGGATCCAGAATCAAGACCAGGAGGCACTCAGTTAATGTTGGAGGAATATAGAGAAATGGATCATCCCTACTCCACGTACAACTCACAAAACAGGTCAGAAATGAATTCCAGGTACTAAAGCTTGCTTAATTGATTCTTATTCGAAAAATATAAAATGAAACACTCTGAATGCTCAAAACAAATTTCTAGTTAAATGAAATGACAGAAACTGGGACATATTGATAAAAATACTCAAAATAATTATGAAAATGTTTAAAACAATGTTCAAATTGCATAAAATGTATAAAATAAAGGAAACAACCGCATTTTTTGCTATAAGCTACTTTTTGCATTAATTAAAGCTATTCAAGACATGATTGCAAGTTTGCATAGTATTGCAGTACCGTCATTTTGCAAAATACAGCCATTTCAAAGCATATTTCACAAAGTACAATATTTCAGAGTTTATTGTATGTTTGAATGTTATTACAAGTACCTGCTGTGTGTGCATGTTTGTACATAATTACAAGGGCCATATTTACAGTGTGCTGCTTGGGCATACTTTGTTGGCATGGCTGAAGGCTTTCATAGACCAGCTCCACTTGCATTTGATAATAATATTTCAGATAATTGGAGAGTATTTGAGCAAGAATACAACATTTTCATTCAAGCTGCATTTTCTGACAATGATGCATGTACAAAGGCATTTATTCTGCTTAAATTAGCTGGTTTAGAAGCCATTGAAAGAGAACATTCATTTGTGTATGCACCTGCTGTGTTTGCAGGAGAGGGGGAAACCACCATATAGTGGTACTGGCTGAAACAAGGGAAGACCCTGAGCAAGGGCGCCCGCAGGCATGTGCAAGGGGTGCACTTGCACCCCTCTGGATTTTTCTTAAGCTATCTGTGATGATAATACATTTTTTCATTATTTCAACATACTTTTCTTTTCTGTAAAGCCTGCATCATTTGAAGGAGATTTTATTGGAGGTGGCAGTCACATGATGTGTATTTGATGAGCCTCAATTCCTCCTTAAACTGTATCTCTCCATCTACAACCGTTAGTTGCGTAGAGTTTGGATGACTGTGTGGGTGGAAGATTCATGTATCCTGACCTGAACAAAAGAAAAATATCATTGTGTGGTGGACGGGTGGTGTGTGCACTTAGATTTTAATTGTAGAACAACAAATGAAGGTGGGTTGAATGATCAAAGACAGGGAATCAGACTCAGAAACGAGAAGCTTGTCCTCCTGAGGTATTTTCTTTTGTACACTTAATCATCATCATGGCAACTTCCAGCTTGGTGCCCAAATGTGAAAGTGGTACACTTGAGACGGAGGGTCCAGTATTTTTCCCTAGTGTCCAGTCAGTGCCTGCCTTCCCCATTCCCAATCCCATCTCATCCCATTGCCCCTACTGCAGACAGTTCTTGCAGCAAACAGCTTCTCTGTCACATCCACAATGCATTGCCTGACAGGCCTGCCTAGTAGTTAAGTTTAATTTACTTGCAGATGGCCTTTTGGCCTTCCACATTCCTAGAGGTAGTTCAGGTGGTGGTTGATGGTGGTGGATATTGTTGGAGTGGAGACTGGACCATCCGTACAGTGGAATATTAATTCAGAAGTGACACGTTTGTGTAAGGAACCAGAACATATTATTAGGTGGCATTCTGTGGGTATTTATATGACGCGTCATGCATGCTTCATTGATGTACTTGCCTGCTCTGTCTTTAGCATTAGGAAATTAAACCAACAATGCAGTAAATAGTGTATGGGTATGTCATATATGAACGAACAGCATATGTTTTCTGTTTTTAGATGCTCAGTGCTTCATTGCAGTGTAAAATTGAAGAGTTCATCTTTAAATCCATATAGTTGTTTGTGTGCTAGGAGAAATTGTGTGCATGTTGGGGAGTGCATGATATTTCCACAGTGGGCCAGTGTGAGGCACAGTGGCTTTGCGAGTACCATATGAAGGGATCCTTCTGTCCCCTTCCCATCCATGGCATAGATTGAGTGCAACTCTTAATTTTGGTAACATTATATATTTTTTTTTACGAATTTTACTGTGTAGTTTTTGTAGTTGGCATAGTAATTTCTTGTTTGGTACAGGTGAACATTGTCTAGATGGCAGTTTTTTGCATTACTGCTGAGAAAACATCCTTCTTAAAGCTATGAATATTGTCACTATAGCTTTCCCAAGTCTCCAGTTTCAGGTGAAAACTGCCACCAGTAGATAGTGACAGTATTGTCTTTAAAAGGAAAACCTGGAATCACCTGTAAATTGTGGATATCGGTACTGAGGTAATTTTAGACTCTAGCATAAGTGCTGGTTACTGTGTCAGAATTACGTCATCATCAGATGCTGGTTCAGAAAAAGACTGGAATCACAGTCAGACTTTCTTCAAGCATTTTTGTGATGGGAAAGCTGCTCATCCCCATGCAGAGAACTGTGCCACCTACACCCCACTGTTTTTTTATTTAAATATTTTGTGAGGTTTCTCTCCCAGGATGGGGGGGGGGGCAGTATTCTGCCTTTGCAGTGATTACCATAACATTTTTTTTTAGAAGTGTTATTTGGACACTTGGTTGTCACTAAGGAAGGTGGCTTGAAAATAGAAGAGCCCTAGAAAACAGCAGAGCCTTTTTAAAATGCATGCATGTAATTTGTGTTTTAATATGTACTTTATATGAATGTGATCTGACAGGCTTCACTGGGTTGATTCCCAGCAGCTAGGCATTGCTTATTACTGTGTGACTGTCAACTGCCTTATTACCTCAACTGTGCATATTGTTAGTTGCAGTTAAGTTGGAGTCTAAGATGGAGTTATCTGTTGCAGGCAATGTGATCTATGCTTACTGTAATAACTTCTCAACTGTTACTTAAAGCACACATTATAATACTCATTAGTAATCAACATGCATTGAGATACACTTTACAGATGTGAGGTAAGGTCGTATTGATTGTATATTTCAGGTATTTGAATATGATTAAGAGAACTCTGGGAAAAATTACACACTGAATCTAATGGAGCCACAGTATAAGAGGAAACAAATATATAGGTATTTTCAGTAGCTGTGGATTTGGGGTAACAGCTTTTGGTGTAAGGACCAGTCAGCCTTTGAGAATCTTGTTTTCCAGCTGTTCATTAAGGAATAGTTCACAAAGAGGGCATGCTGCTATATTTGCAATGTGTGATGTGTACTATGAGACTAAACAGCGTCGTACGTATGACAGGTAGTGATTTCCTAAGGTATGTCACATTCTGGGATACATTCTTCTTATGGACTATGCTTCTTATTAGACAGGGTAGGTTAAATTCTAAACTTGTGCATTATTTTTGTGTACTGTGCTAAGCAAGTGGTGCTGTATTATACAAGGGATATAATTCAATTATATATTTTATTTATTTATTTTATTTATTTATTTACATTTGTTGACCGGGCTAGTCTAACTGGATACATGTCCATTTTCAGTAGAGACCCAGGGAGAAAAACTCCAAGCATAGACAGAAAAACATTATTATACAATATTAATATAAAAAAGCTATTATCAAGTACAGATAATAATAATATTGGAATATTTGTGAAAGAAAAATTGTAATTAATATAATCAGGAAGGTGAATCACAGTACTTTTGCATGGTCCTAAAAATGTGTGCAAGGGGGCCTATGATTTGAAAACAGCCCAGAGGTAAACCTAAACCACCACAGCCCAGATGCATTCTCTTTGAATGTGGGTTTCAATGCTATTTCAGTGAATATGAGCTTCAAAGGCAGAGAAGTTTTAATGCTAAGTCTGTTTTCATTGTAAGACTATTGCTTTGTTTAGCAAATGTCTCAGTATTTGTGCTATAAAATTTGAAACAAATGTTGTAAATTAAATCCAAATATCTTTAGTCATTGTAGAAGTAAGGTATAAAACAGTATGCATACTGAGAGTTTTGAACAGTGTTTATGGCAGCTGGGAAGAAATAGCCAAGTAATGGGACACTGGAATGGCTGCACCCCCTGCAATAAATCCTGCAGGCTCCCTTGATCTCGAGTGCTTAAAATGTAAATTTAGAGAAATGTGTAACCCCCAAATGAATATTACAATGGAAAGGCACTTATTTTACACAAGGGATCAAAAGCCTGGGGGAACCTTTGCAGCATATATGACTGACTTGAGAAACAAGACAAAAATGTGCAGATTTGGTGATTTAAGGGATGAGTTGATAAAAGACCAACTTGTGTGTGGTATTAAAGATGATGCTGTGAGAAAGAGTTTGCTTTCTGACAGTGATTTAACATTGAATAAGGCCATTGAGATTTGCCAAATATATGAACTCACAGAAAAGCATACAAATATGCTTACAAATGAGAAATGCATGCTTCCTTCCAGTATCTTCTAAAGCTAATGTTGATAGTATGCAGCATGTGGTTAAAAGAAACAGACCCAAGCACATGGCAACAACTGTGAACCCTGTAACAGTCCCTGGTAAACCCCATAGCTTTCTAGCACATTCCAGAGTAAGCACAGTCTCAGTGAAGCACAAGGGTGAGTCAGCAAACTTAAAGCATGTTTCCTCACCTAGTTTCATAGTCAACTGTCATAACTGTGGTGACAATCATGTATCTAAAAGCGAAAAGTGCTTAGTGTTTGGTCAGCAATGCCATAGATGTAAAAAGTACAATAATTTACAAAGATTTTGTAAATCAAAAGAGGCTCATTCTTTTATTAAATGAGAACATTTAAGGAGACAAGTTGATCAGTTAGGATTCATAGGATTCATAGGTTAGTACTAGGCTAACTGCCCTTGTGAGCCATTTTAAGCCTAGCCCAATTATATCTGAGAGAGACTCAAAACCTGCTTGTGTTTTTTTTAAGGCAACCACCCTTATTAGGCACCCACCCTCCCATTATCACAAAGATGTGACCCTACTTTTTATGTTGCTGGTTTGTCTGGGATTAATGAAACAGTCGATACAGTAGGTTTATAGGCAAATAATGAAGTATTTTGTACTGTTTGGATAAATGGAAGACCCACAGTGCTCAAAGATGGCACAGGTTAAAAGTGCAATGTTATGTCAGCAAAAATATTTGCTAGAGTATGTGCTGGTGAGAAGCTTGATTTGGCAAAGTGTGTGAAGCTTGTTGCTTATGGTGAAGAAGAAATTCAAACTGAAGGTTCAGTAGTGCTTTCATGTTATTCTGCTGGGAACAGCAATGACTTGCAATTTTACGTAGTCAAAAGGCATGTATATTATTAGACCTCAGAGACAGTTTGAAAATGGGACTACTTTCATTTAATAAGGAAGTCAGCCATGTGAGCTTAAAAGACCACTGTTCTAATTTTGCCCAGTCTAGTTTTTCTACCTTTGCTGATCTTCTTGAAGACAAGCTAGGCAAACTCCCTGTTGTGTACTCCATGAAGTTAGACCCTGAAGTCAGCCCAGAAAGTTCCAGTAGCTACACACAACAGAGTCAAAGCTGAGCTAGATAAAGTGGTGCAGCAAGGTGTGATTTGTCCAGTTGACAAACCTACTGAATGGGTATCCTCCATGGAGGTTGCTCATAAGAGAAGCCCAGATGATATCAGAATATGCACTGATTTACGAGATTTGAATAAAGCACTGAAAAGACCTCATCGTCCCATGCATACAGTCGAAGAAGTCACTGCTCTTATGCCAAATGCCACTGCTTTTTTTCTGTTTTGGATGCAAGTTCATTTTGGCAAATTTTGCTTGACCAAAAATCTTCATTGCTAACCACTTTCAGTACTCCTTTTGGCAGGTACAGATTTTTGAGAATGCCATTTGGGATAAATTCTGCCTGCGAAGTCTTCCAGTATGCAATGGAGCAAAATTTTTCTGGTTATCCATGTGCTATTATAGTAGGTGATATTTTAGTAGGAGGTGATGGTGAAGCAGAGCATGACAGAAACCTCAAGAAAGTTCTGGAAAGAGCATGTGAAGTGAATCATAAGCTGAATCCTCAGAATTGCAAATTCAGTCTACAAGAAGTTACTTATGTTGGTCATTTGTTTGCTAGTTCAGGCTTACAACCAGATCCTTCCAAGCAAACAGCAATTCTTGAGATGCCAGCTCCAGACAATGTTCAAGCCTTACGTTTTCTTGGCATGATTAACTATCTAGGCAAGTTCATTCCAGACTTGAGCCAACTTTCAGCACCACTCAGAGAGTTTACATACAAAAATGTATCCTGGTCCTGGTCAGAACAAAACCAGAGAGCATACGATGCCCTGAAACAAAGAATTGCCAGTCCACTAACTCTCAGATGTTATGATGTTGACAAATCAGTTACTCTTTCTTGTGATGCTTCGAAGTTGGGTCTTGGTAAATTCATTCTTCAAGAGGATAGACCAGTAGCCTGTGCATCCAGAATTCTAACCCAGACTGAAATGCAGTATTTATAGATAGAGAAAGAACTTTTGGCAATTGTGTTTGCATGTTCGAAGTTCCATGATTATATTTACGGCAGACCTATTCAAATCAAAACTGACCACCAATCTCTAGTCACTATTTTGAGAAAGTTTATGCATACAGCTCCTGCTGGATTGCAATGCATAATGTTGAAATTGCAAAAATATAATTTCAATCTTGTTTACACAAAAGATAAACTTCTTTATCTTGCTAATACATTATCCAGATCACCCAGAAATACCACAGAACAGCATGGAAATGAGAAACTTGATTTTGAAGTCATGCAAGTGAGAAATTTTCTTCCACATGTCTTGATAAGCTTAGAAGTCACACAACCTCATATCCAATTCTTCAGAATCTCAACCACTTTATCAGTCAAGGATGGCCTTCAGAGCAATCTTGTTTACCAGTAGAAGAGCAACCTTATTTTCCTTACAGAGATGAGATTTTGTTTGACAATGACATCTTCTGGAGCTTTTCTCCTCGGGCCTCTGCTGAAAATGACATATCCCAGCAGAGACTAGCCCGGTTAACAAATGTAAAATAAATAAAAATAAAATAAATGAAAGGTCCAAAACGGATTGTTTCAAAATCCTTGCAACAAGAGTATATTACTGTCTTGCATTGTGACCACCCAGGAACAGATTCTACCAAAAGAAGGGTGAGAGGACTAGTATTTTGACCTTCAAAGGATATTGAGAGAGTATTTTTATCTTGTTCTGTATGCAATAGTACTAAGCCACATCAACAGAAAGAGCCACTTCAGCTAAATCAGATTCCTGAACTACCTTGGTCAACAGTAGCTGCAGACATTTTTGAATGGAATGGTCAACATTACTTGGTATTAGTCGATTCTTATTCAGATTGGTTCGAGATTGACCTACTTCCTATTCTAGCATCCCGTACTGTCATTACTAAGTTGAAGCATCATTTTGCAGTCCATGGTAGTCCGCACAAAGTTATTTCTGTCAATGGTACACAGTTTACAAGCCAGCAGTTCAAGAGATTTGCTGAAGAGTGGGACTTTATTCATGTTACGAGTAGCCCTGAGTACCCACAGTCAAATGGTTTGGCAGAATGTGCAATTCATAGTGTGAAACAATTACTAGAGAAGTTGAAACGAGACAATAGCTATGTTTTCCTGAATCTCTTGAATCTCAGAAATATTGCTTATGATAAACATCTTGATTCACCTGCACAGAGACTTCTCTCGAGACAAACCAGAACCACACATTACCAGTCAGCAGTAATCTACTGGTTCCATGTGTTAAGAACAACAAATCAGTGAAAGCCCATATGTTAAAGAAGCACTTGTTCCAGAAGACCTGGTATGACAACTCCAGCAAGAGATAGTGAGGATGCAGACATCCATTGGTTTTGATTAGATTGGAGTCATGAAGATTGTATGTCCAGAGCCAAGATTGTACATTGTGGAATCACAAGGAGTAGAATTTAGGCAGAATCGGGAATATTTGGTACCAGTGTCAGAGCCTGTATTGCACCATCTTGCCTGTGAAAAAGACTGTAGATCTCAAAGTGAGTTATCCAGTGTTCCAGTTCCAGAGGACATTCCAGCAAATATCCCTGTTCCTGAGGAGAATCCCTAAACTCCCAATGCAAGTTGTTCACCAGTGAATTCCCTGTTGCTAAACCCAGTCCTAATTGTTATATAACTAGATCAGGTCGCATTTCCAGACCATGTTCCAGATATACTGCAACTTGGACATGAACTGTGTTTATTTCTTAGTGTTTGTTTAATTGCATGTCTTATTCAAGTGTCATTTTATTGTGGGCAATTCATTAAAGAAGGAAGATGTAGATCAGTATGTATGTACACCTTTAAGAAGCTTTCCATGGGCTTGCACAAGTGTATAAATACTGCGAGCGTATAGTTAGCTGTTGAGCTGTATGCATGCATGTCTGTGTAGTCTGTCAGTTAATCAGTTTGTTTATATTTTGTACTTCTGTTATCCATCCTGATGTGTTTTTATGCAATAAAGCATATGAATGAACTACCCTGCCTGTTCATCTTCAATTATAAACCAAGATGAGTGACAAATCTGTAAGATGGGTTTACTCAAATTTATTGGGTTTTGGAGAGATCCCTCTGTGCTTCACAAGATTGGTTGCTTTCTTAGAGGACCACTACAGGCAGAAAACTGAAACATGCATATGCTTTTTTTATCTTGCCATGAAGTTCTGCACAATCCAAACTCACTAGCAGCACTGTGGTTACTACCTTTAATGTTTTTCTTACCCTGAATGCTTTACTGGGGGCACACTGACATATGCTTCTTTCCTTGGTAGGCTTTTCTTATTCATAATGCACTTTGAAGATACAACTGATGAGGTTACAATTCTGTAATCTGTTCTGTCAAATAACAGTTACACTGACTATGAGTGGAATTACTGAAAAATACTGTCAAGTTTGAAAATCATCAGTAAAAGTCAAACTGAGTTTTTGCAGTAACTATATGTTTCTTAAATAGACAGTAAACTATCTATGAAAAATTCTTGCAAAAGAATAAACAAAAGATATAGCAAAATCATTTTTAAGTCATATTTTGTCAGTTTCTGGTCCTGTCTTTCTTCCCCAAGTCAGCCAGAGTGTTATATTCCTTTGTTTGCAATGATCAGCTAATTAGTCAAGTTGCTGTTAGTGGTTATCAGGTTTATTCACCTTCAGCCTACTAAAGGTGTGGTATGTTTATGTTCACAGGAATTGTAAAGAATGCAGCTTTACCTTGCAGTACTAAGTCAAAGAGTTGCCGATTTTGAGCCTGAATAGCTGTGTGAAATACAAAAAAAAATCTCTTGCTATTTGTGCTTTTGTTGACAAGTGCCTTTCAAGTGTGACAGGTAATCAGACAGAGCAATGGAGATATGTTATCATGAAATTTCATTCATCCCCATCATGGTGTTCACCAAAGAAACTAACTAGGATATAAGTGCCACAGATGGAAAGAAACCATTAAATCATGTTTTTCTAATATGTGAAACTATGGGGAAATATCCCATGGGATAAAAAATACACTATGGGGAAAGGAAGTGCTGTGCTTGTAGTGTAGTTGTCCTTTAAGCCACTCTGTTGTTGTTGTGTCTTTCGGCTTTTCCCGGTTAGGGGTCGCCACAGCGGAACTCCGGTCCGCTAATGATTGGCAGTAGATTTTTACGTGCCGAGTTGCCAGCCCTGACGTACAACCTTCAACGAAGGTATGCCCATTCATGCATGTCTCCACACAGAAGACGCTCTAGCTGAGAATCGAACAGGACAACGTCTTACTGTGAAGCGAGAATGCCACCGCAGCACCACAACCGCTGTGATGTATAAAAAATAAAACTTTTTTTGGAGTGTCATCTTTAAAGTGATTTTAGTACAGGAATTATAGTAATTTAAAAATTGGCAGTAAAAATGTATTAGTAAATAAATAAAAATGTTTTTGCAATGAAGCTTTACATTTGGCAAATAATGAAGTAGAGATGTTTGATAAGGAACAAACTGAATTTGAGAGGCAGCTTGATAATGTTGAACCCCAGCATTTTGAGAAAAGTAATCAGCAAATGGTTACACTGTTAATGGAAAGGAGATGTGGAAGGTGCTTTTGAAGAGGTTAGACAGCAGTTGAACATTGTCTCTGGACTTTTGAAGTGTTGTGTCAAGCTGCTGTTGTTGTTAGGAGATGATTCCAGTGAGTTTTTGAACATGCAATATGACACCATTATTGCCATTTCAACAGAGAATGGCGGATGTGCAATTTATGTCAATGGATTGAAGCAAATAATCTCCCCCAAGAAATACATATTACCAGCGATCTTCTGAAATTGAAGAAACCCATTAAAAACATCTTCAACAAAAAAGAACTTGTTTTGACATTCCAGGGTAACCTATTCAAAATGTGCAGTCTTAACCTATAGTATGTATTATTTGTTTTGTTATGGTTAAAACAATATAATGCAACACAGTTCAGCAAAGTAAAATAATCTTATTTATGTAACAGCACACACATATGTGGGGGAATGAGCAGTCAAAGTCTCATTTTCTTGAAAAGCGCAGTTGTGATTATTTTTATATCATAAATGTTTCTGGGCAAACATTTTGTCATCTGTCAGACTATAGCCCCTGACAAATTAAAACTAAACCCTTCTGTGTTTTGCTAACTAAAGAATTTGCAGACCATTTATCTGTTTCTTTCTTTATTAGACATAAGTTCTGATACTCAGCATTGGAACTGCTCATATTGGCACTATTCACATTTGTGCTTGGAAGTAGAAAGATTTCAGCACAGGCCTATGCTGTCAGGATCCATCTTGCGACAATATGAATTTCACTTCCAATACAGAATATTGTATGAAACACTAAACATGTTCTCTTATTGTACTTCTCCCTTATCAGTCTCCCATTTGATGCTGTGAAGCATCACTCAGTTAATGTATTTCATAATGACATGACAATACCAGCAAGTTTTCAGACGGGTAGACACTTTTTCCCATGCAATCAGACATTCATCATGTGCAGTTTCCTTCTGATATTGATACGTACAATGCATATACAGATGCTTAGCAAAAATGATTTTATAAGAAATAAACACACATCTGTGTCTGAATGGAATAAAAAGACAGTTCAAATATTTTTCTATTTCAGTCCCTTTCCCAAACAAATTATGATAAGAAATTTTGAACAAACGTAACACATTTTCCTCACTATCCTTTTCTTCATTATGATTTTCTTAAATTTTGATCAGTGGTACCATTTAATTTGTGGAGGTAACAGAGCACAGCTTCTAAAATCCAAAGTTCTTTATTTTCAGTAGCAGATAGGTGAGCGCTTTCGCAGCCAAAGCCGCTTCATCAGACAAACATGATGTGAAACTGTGTTGCTTTTAAAATAGGCAGCAGCCAATCATACATCAAACTCAATTAAGAATAACAATTTTATTTGTTATGCTTTTTATACATCTGTAATTTTTTATAACATTTATTGGTTTTAATGATGAATACTAGGATGCCTCATATATTAAATGAGCTGTTATTTTTAAATTATTTTTAAATTTTTATTCTTAATTGAGTTTGATGTATGATTGGCTGCTGCCTATTTTAAAAGCAACACAGTTTCACATCATGTTTGTCTGATGAAGCGGCTTTGGCTGCAAAAGCGCTCACCTATCTGTTACTGAAAATAAAGAACTTTGGATTTTAGAAGCTGTGCTCTGTTAGCTCCATTATTTTTGTTTTTTTTTGTATGCTTGGTTTATTGGAGGAACGGTTTACCTACACTATTACTTTTGTTCTTTGCTAACCATTTAATTTGTGTTTTAATATGCACATTTTACAATGTAATACTTTTTTATAGAGTCAAGAAACTTCATGATCAACATTTTGCTCTTAAAATAATGCCTAAAAGAATAGTAATAGTAGCAATGAGCGTTAAGAATTTTAAAATACTTTCTCCCTAGAGTTTGTTAAGCATACCCATTGGGAACTGTCAGCTTCTTTAGCATGAAACTGCTCCACAACTTTTTGTATAATTTGTTAATTAATTACAAATAGTATGCTCATTATCAGGAATTAATGAACATCACTCTGTTTGGATAAGTGTGCATGTACCTCCCTCAGAGACAAGGGTAAAGTTGATGCCAAGCGATTCTGCAGCACTACACTATACATGACAGTCATTTTAATGGTAATTTGATTAACTGATTCAAAAATTGCATTACTCAATATTTCTAGTAATATATACAATTTTTTCCAGTCCCAAATTGATTTTACTGCCCCAGAGACAGTCAAAATACTCGCTCCTGTAATAACACAGTCACCCAAGTCCATATGTAACAATTCTTTAAATGCAGTCTTTTCTATGTTTTGATGATAAATCCAAGAAGCATAAATCTTCCTGAATGGCTTTTTATTGTCCTTTGCCTACCTCTTTCAGCAAACAGTGTGAATTCTCCCTCTAGGTAAAGCTTCTGTATGTCAAATGGCTGGAATGACGTGACCAATGTAACAATATCCGGACTTGTGTATTGGTAACCAGGAGTAAGCTTGGTCTCCATGTATGTAATAAAACTCTCACTACATGACCTTACCTTGTTCTCCAGTCCCATTATATATTCTACAGGTAACATTACAATTGCTCTACCCAACAGGAAATGTTCAATGATTAACATAGCAAGTACACCCCTTTGCAGTCATTGATAATTGTAATATAACTAGTCTAAAGGGGTAACATTATACCAAGAATTATGTCTGCCTTTGTTTTTGGTCAAAAAGATTGCCCCAAATGCTGCTACTTTTTTGTCTCTGTTGCTGGCATTGGAATCAACGGAATACTCCCATCATGTGCAGTTAGTATGTGCGCAAACACCGAACATTTATTAACTTTCATTGTCTTAGCATGAGTATACAATGCAACAGAATTTGTCAGAGATTTAGGATTCATGCCTAGGTTTAAAAAGGTCCCAGTGGTCATTAGCCTAGCACAAGCCTATAAACAGAAAAAGTATTAAACTTAGGATGCCGGTTTGATATTCTTTGCTCAATTTTAATCAAATATTTATCTCTGTTTTTAGCCAAATGCTTATCTCTAGTAAAAAAAAATGTTCAGTACTTACAGATCCAGTGGTTTCTGATGAAAGATGAAAACTCAGTGGAAGAGTGATGAATACCAGTATAGCGGTTTCAATGATAAATCCATACGAATACTTGGCAGGCTGAGGCTGGAGGGGATTTTTGAAAATTTGTAAACAAGCATGATACACCCTCTTTTTATAGTTCAAGTAGCACAGTGGGTCCTGAACTGGTTTGAGTCCTATGATTAGTGCTTGGTCACCTGACTCATTTACTGAATCATGGGCTGATTCACATTTGTTGTCTGTTGTTGACGATATTGCTGGATCAGTACGCCTTTCTTCTGACCACAATGATGCTACTGAATTTATAGACCTCACTTCCAACCACAGTGACATTGCTTACTTAATCACTAGTCCTCATTTCTGGACATGCTGGTCTCCCTTTTTTCTTCTGGTATGGGATGCATTTGTTCATCAACAATGGGTGGAATGTTGTTGTTGGCATCTCATAGGTTCATAGGAGATTACTAGGCTAATGGCTTAAGGGCCTTTAAAAGCCTAGCAAATATAACTTGATTTTACCCAATATATGGCCCAATATAACCTGATATTACCCAATATATGAACCCTAGGGGCAGGAGGATGGCATGGATTTGTTCCTGTGCATTGAATATGTTACATATTGCCCCCATCCATAAGGGACATCAACACTATTCCACATGTGAATTTGCAATTTCCCATCCATTAATCCAAGCTGTACTTGAAGAGGGCCAGAGAAGAGCTGTTCTTAATGTGAATAGGAAACTTGTTCCAAAGAAGAGACAATCTCTGAGACACAGATCTGTTTCTTGAGCATGTTGACATCCACCACTAGGGAGAGCTTTCTTGACATGCAAAATATGAATCCAAACAGGCAATCCTTCAAACCAAATTGCTGCAGCTGTTGATATGAGAACCAGAAAGGGTCCTTTTCATCTTGGCTGGAAGGCATGTCTTTCTCACTCTTTTAATTTCTCCAAATCTGTTGCTCTTACCACTATTGGAAATATCTGGGTATCTTTCTTCCACATCACTCTTATTTCTGCTTGCAAATTTGATTCTGATATTTTATGACTTTGTCTGTTTCTCCCACATGTTCAATGGACTTTGTAAACCAATGTGCATGCAGCCCACTATCTTGTGCTGCCAGTATTAACCTTTCATCTCTTGGTTTGAATTTGCCTCTCCTTAACCATTCATGCATTTGTTCCTGATCAACATGAGGTTCTTCCAGAAGTTTTCTATACTTGCAACTATATTTATGCATTTTCCACATTTCCTGACTTCTCATCTGGTCATTCACCTTATATTCTTTCTTTTGTTTTTTGACACATTCAGTTGTTGCCTGTTTTTTATCCACTTGTGGTTTGATTTCCATTCCTGCTTGACACCAATATGCTTCTGCTAGCTTAAGCAGGGAAGTCATCTTAGATTTATTTTCCTCATGTTTCAAAGCTTTCACTACCTTTGGGTCTTGTGAGGTCAGCAGATATGTGTGGAGTCCCACTATTGCAGATCTGTACATGTAATCAGTTTTAAGGAGGTCCATCCCTCCTTGGTATGCACTGATTTTTATAAATCATTTAGTGAGCATGAAGCATCCTTCTTGTTTTCCTATCTAATCCATACAACACATTTTGGGGCCAGTCAAGCACTCCCAAACTATACCAAACTAGACACCGCTGTAGATACGTTCACTCATGACCAATTTTATTAACAAAACTTTTTTAAAAAAATATACAAACAATTAGATTGAGCGCTTTCTTCCCTTCCATAGGGATTTCATCAGAATCACATTGCTTATCCCATTTCCCTCCTTATATCCCCCTATTATCTGATGTCATCATCAATTAGTTAATTTAATTACATAGTGCAACTTTTAAAGAAACATTCCTTTTAGATGGACTTTGTAAAAGACATATTTAAAATTCAAGTATTTAGAACTCGTCCCATTTCTAAAACATACTAATATATAATAAATAATACATTAAAAATTAAAAATTATCTATATATATATATATATATATATATATATATATATATATATATATGTTTTTAAATAAGCGTGCTCTTGATTTCATCTTAAAATTGTATATGAATATGACAAATAAATATATATTTATACAATAATATAAATACATATACAAATATATAAAATTGTGTAAAAACATAAATACCTTAAAATTCATTTTCCACATTCCATCCTCTTAATTAATATAGGTTTTATTGAAATTATTTCATTTAACCCAGGGGGCTGACTTGTTTGTAATTGTATTTGCCATCTTAATTCTCTTTCTTCAATATAACTTTTATAGTCACCCCCCTAGGGTTTTGTGACACTTTTTTTAAAATTGTAAATCTAAACTCCTTATATGCCACACAACTAACAGAATGCCTATATAGGGCATTATTTACATTCTTAGTGGCAATTTGGTATGTATGTTCATAAATCCTGTCTCTCAGTCTTCTCTCGGTCTTGCCTACATAGAATGAGGGACAGGACTTGCACATAGCCAAATATATAACTCCTGTAGTCTGACAATGACCTTTTTCAAATCTAACCGTGGTTTGTAAAGAATTATTGATGGTTACTTTCTCATCTAGGTAAATATATTTACATTGCGTACAATGTCCACATTTTTAGTGCCATCTCTATTTTTATTTTTCATGCCCTTCTCAAAAGTTTTTTTTAAATTAGGGCCTACTTTATATACAAAATTTGGTTTAGTACCACCAATATTCCACAACCTTTGGTTGTTCCTTAATATAACCCAGTTCTTTTTTACTATTTTCTCTACCTCATATGTATTTTTTCCATATGGAACTACCATAGCTTTCTCAAACCTATTATTCTCTCCGTCTGTTATGCTTTTACCCTCTTTAGTGCTCTCTAATCTCCCTAACAATGGCTTATATTTTTTCCCCATTCACTTCTTACATAATTAACGTATTCATCCAATATTTTTCTCGGGTAACCTCTCTCTTGAAATAGGGTAACAACCTCCTTCAATTCTTTGTCAATATCTTCAATGTTTGAGGTCATTCTAGCTATTCTTATTAGTTGCCCTTTTACTATACTATTCTTTTGTTTAAAAGGGTGGTCACTTGTGTATTGTAAATAAGAATTACTAAAGGATGGTTTCCTGTATACCTTACTTTTAAAACCCTTTTCATATTTCTCTATATATGTATCTAAATAATTTATTCCATTCTTATCATAAGTATATGCACATTTTAGAAATCTTGTACTCTGATTTAAATGTTGAATCAATTCCTTTGTTAAATTCTCTGGTCCTTTTCATAAAATACAAATGTCGTCCAGGAATCTCACATATAAATTCATATACTGGTAGAATCTACTTTGAAAAACATGGTTTTGTTCCCATTCCAGCAATACAAGGTTTGCAAATATGGGGGCACATGACGCCCCCATAGCAACCCCTTTGTATTGCCTATAATATTCTCCTTCAAAAATAATATACTTATGCTCTAAAACTATGTCCATGAATTCCATAATTAACTCCTTTTTACCATTATCTACTAAGGTGTTATTATGTAAGCTGTCTGAGAATATTTCCAATCCTTCCTCTTTTGGAATGGATATAAAAAGATCTACCACATCTACAGTTATAAAGATTAATTCCTGATCCCACAAATCATTTCGTATTCTACCCAAAAAATCCCAGGAATCTTTAAGTATATGCCCACCATTCACTATCTGTTGCTTTAGCCATCTGTCTATAAGCACACCAAAAGGGTAGGTTTTTGATCCACGACCATCCACTATCGGTCTGAATGATGAATTATCGAGGCCTTTATGTATTTTGGGAATACCAAATATAGTTGCTACTATTGGTTTTGCAACTTTTAAATAATTATATAGATCTCCAGAAATTCTTTGTTCCAGAAGATAATCTTCTAAATAAAAGTCAATTCTTCTATGACCAATATTAATTTCATTCAGTGAGGATGGTTGGTATGTGTCTAAATCATTTAGAATTTCAAAGATTTTCTGAGAATATTCCATAGAATCATAAAAAAACATCCCTCCCCCCTTATCTGCTCGCATCACTCTAATTGTGTCATCTCCCCTAAGAGTTTTTAAAACTTCATTTCTTTTTCACTTAGATTATAGTTCATTGACCCGTATTGTTCTTTACTTTTCAACTTGTAAATATCCTCTATGATGGCTTTTTCCAAAATATTAAGTGTTGGTTCTAGGGGTGGGTTAAAATACTTTTGTTCCTGGGTTCTGTATTCCTTTCTCTCCTTTCATTTCGTGTCTGTTCCTGAAACATATATGCCAGATTAAGGTTTCTCACATACATTTTAAGCTCTATTATTGTTTCTGTATAATCAAACCTTTTAGTGGGCACAAATTTCAAACCTTTCATACATAAATGAAAATGTTCCTTTGTCAATTCTAAACCTGCATAATTATATCTATGGTATCCATTCATAGTAAATTTTATTCCACCCTGTACTATAATGTCTACCACCTCTGCTTTTTGTTCCTGTTCCTGTTATTTTTGTTCCATCCATTTTCTACCTGCCCTCTGTCTTCTTCCAGTCTCACATCCCATTCTTGTCGATATTGAAAATGTTGGGGCTCATTAAAGTCTCTATAATTATATTCACTAAAGTTGGGTTTACCCCTTGTTCCATATGTGTACTGTCCTTCGTAATCATATCTCTTTCCACTATCGCTTTCTCTATTTTCCTTACCTTTTTTGTCAGTTCTAAACAGATATGCCCTATTATTTTTATATTCATTCAAATCTCTTTGCATTTTTTTACATTTTGTGTTAAATATTCTATTACACTTGAACTCAATATTCTCCATTTTCCTATTATATAGGTCTTTAGTTTCCATAAATAAAAGATAATTTCTAATTTTTCTATCTAAAACCTCTGCTTGTTCTATGAGCACGCTTAATTTCTTATCATTATTTTTTATAAATATTTCCATTAATTCCATACCATGCCTAATAAACATTTCAACAAAATCAGCTACTACATTGTCATCATAGTCTAACTCAAATGGGAATTTATACACTCTTAATCCCCTGGGTACAATTCTTTTTATCATGCACTCTGATAAATAACCATTTTCCAACTGTATTTTCTCAATTTCAAACATTTTTTATTCAAATTTATAAATCATGTCTTTCAGAGTTCCATCAATAGACTCATTATTACTTTGCACATCTTTATGTGTTTGCTCTACAAAGTCTTTATCAGCAAACACATATTGCTTAGATAAAAGGTAATCAAAACCTCTATTGTCTATATTGTCTTTATCTTGCACCACAAGATTTTGAGTATTACTCACTTGTCTCTGTGATGTCCTTATGTGTTCTACCATAAAACATCCATTTCGCTCCTCTCTCGTACTGCTCCTGCTTGCATTACTCTGTTGTTTGTTATATCCGCCCTGTCCGAGCGTGTCTTTTGGTCTCACCCCCATTTTCAAAATCTCAGAACCAATATTGTTGTTGTTCTCTGAGCCCTTTTCAAATAAAAGGCTCCTACATCCATTTATGTTTCCGCTTTGTTTGGCGTTCGCCTCCTTATAACCTTCCTCTCCTTCTGGCCTTTTGCCTCGTGTCTCACTAGGCGTGCCGTCATCAATAGGGGACGAATGACGCTTCCTTTTACTGTTAGTTCCTTTAATCTGTTCACCAGATTGTGTTAGGAGCTCTAAGCACTCCCAAACTGTAAGTTAGGGCGGGAAAAGCAAATTAGTTTATAGCTTGGATTTTGTTCCTAGATGTCAACACTGTTTTCAGGATTAATTTAAGTCTTCTAAAGTACTCCTTACTAAATTTTATTCTTTTTTGTTCATGTTTATTGTTGATCCTTTATCAATTCACAAATATTTATACACTCCCTCTTGCTCATGTTCTTTTATATCACATTCTTGTCCCAAACTGATGTTTTCTTGCTGCTGCAGTTTTCCTGCTTTAAAGGTTGCTTTTGCACATTTATCAAGACCAAATGACATTCTTATATCATCTGAAAAAGTTTTTACAACTTGCAGTTGTACTTTCAGCTCCTCGTCTGATGAGCTATACAGTTTCAAATCATCAACAAAGAGAAGATGAGACGTTTTATACTTTGTTGTTTTCTAGAAGCCAAATTATAGCCATGGCCGAAGCTGTTAAATAGACAGCTTAAGGGTTAAGGGTAAGACAGAATAGCAGCGGTGACAAAGAGTCACCCTGGAATATCCCCCTTTGAATTTTTATCCCTGGAATATTTTTTTTATTTTTATTTATTTGCAGTTTGTTTACCAGGATAGTCCATTGGGCTGAGCAGAACCCATTTTCCATGGAGTCCTGGGGAGAAAAGCTCCATAAAGATATTGTACAATGTAATCAGATCTTTAACACATTATTAATGCAATAATGCAGGTGAAAAA
Source organism: Protopterus annectens (assembly GCF_019279795.1). Classification (NCBI taxonomy): domain Eukaryota; kingdom Metazoa; phylum Chordata; order Ceratodontiformes; family Protopteridae; genus Protopterus; species Protopterus annectens. The sequence continues at coordinate 1,558,076,204 of NC_056726.1, forward strand.
ACATGGTGTTATAATAATTACAGCATAAAAAATGTAAAAGAAAAGCTTAAAAAAATTAGCAAATATTTACAACTATGTTTGTTTATACAATGGAAACATAGCAGAAGAGGCAAAGAAGCTTCACATAGGTATGCTATGAGAGTTATGATAGGGTAGGTGGGACAGGAGGAATTTAGTGTGGAAGAGAGTAAGGAGGGAGTAGTAAGTAGAAGTGGGGTAAAAAGTAAAAAGTAAGGGGGATGAGAAATTGTGGACTAAGGGGCATTGTAGCATAGGGTGAAGTGTAAGAAGGGGGAGAGGGAGAAAACTAGGTGTAAGACTGAGGGAGTTATGTGGGGTGAGAGCAGGAACATTCCCAGAGGGAGGTGAGATGGGAGTGAAGCAAGGTCTTAAAGGTTGAGTGGTTATGGGTGGTGCGGATTACAGGTGGCAGGGAGTTCCAAAGGTGTGCTAGAGAATAGGATAATAGGAGTTTGCCTGGTGGATGTACAGGCTTATGCAGTTCAATCAGGTTCTGGTTATTGGATTTTAGAATTCAATCAGGTACATGCATTTTGAAAGAGGAGGGAAGGGAGGGGCAGAGAGAAGGAGTAAAGATAAGTTTGTGAACATGGGTGAGTTGAATGTAGGTAAGATAATTGGGCAGCTCTAGTCAATTCAGTTTGTGAAGGGCATTGCAATGGTGGGTGGAGGGCTTGTAGCCTGTAGCAAATTTGGAAATGTTGTTGTAACAGGAAAAGAGTTTTGTCTTGAGAGAAGAATGTAGGCTTATAAGAAGTGGAGCACCATATAAGAGTGAGTGTATGAGGTATGTGATAGAGAGCACAAACGTAGTAGAAGGGATGAGGAAATGGTTATGGCGGTATAGCATATCAGGTTTCTGGTGGGGTTTTTTTATATTCATTTGTAGGTGGGTAGCAGACTTAAGCTGCTCATCAATGAAGACACCTAGAAGTTTGGCCTGGGGTGCTACTTCCAGAGATGTGTTGTTCTGACTAGTAATGGAGAATGAGTTTTTGTCTGTGGTTAGAAAGTGTAAATATCATGGGTTTAGTTTTTGAAACGTTGAGAGCTAAGTGGTTATCTAACATCCATTGTTCAGTGGAAGAGAAGGCTTCTTGGGTTAGTTTAATGAGTGTGGAGATGGAGGTGGCAGAGCAGATCATTGTAGAGTCATCTGCGTAGTGGATGAGTTGATTGAAGAAAAGCATAGCTTAAGTTTAGAGAGTTTTGATAGAAGAAGGTTATGAGAGATAGTATCAAAGGCCTTCAAAAGGTGCAGAAGGAGGGTAGACACGAGGCAAGAGAATCACAAGCTTTATTGATGGATTCAAGGAAGGAGAGGAGAGCAGTGGTAGTACTGTGGCCAGGTCTGAATCCGTGTTGTGTGGGGGAAAGCAGCTGGTTATCTATGAGTTGGGGAAAACGTTGTAAGTGGATACATTTTTGAGAACTTTTGAGATAGGGGATAGGATGGCGATAGGTTGAAAATTGGAAATATTATTGTTGCCCCCTTTGTGAAGGGGATGATAAAGGCTTTTTTCCAAAGTTGGCGTACATAGCCTTCTTGGATTGACTGGTTTATTAGACTGGATATGGGGAAAGCAGTGGCGTTGGCAGCTAGTTTTAGAAAGTAGGAAGAGATCTTGTCAGGGGCGATAGAGGATGTTTTCAGTTTCAAAAGGAGTTTTTTAATGGTAGATTTAGGGATGGGTTTGATAGAGAAGGGTAAGGAGTGGGGGGTGGTAGTATTAGGGAAAGAAGGAATGACAGAAGGTGGAGAGGAGGATGTGGAATTATCGGTGAAGGATGATGTTAGTTTGGCTATGGATTCAATGAAGAAGGAATTGAATTGGGTGACTAAGGCCAGGTCGATGGCATTTGGGTCAGGGCAAGGGTTTTCTTTTTTACTGGGATTAAGGAGAGAGGTGATACCATTCCAGAACTTTTTGGGGTTTGTTTTATGGTTGTTTTGAAGCAAGGAGAAGTAAGATTTACGGTCGCCTACAATAAGTTTTTTAACTTTGTTACGAAGTAGTTTGTATTCATGTAGGGAGTTGGGAGTTTTATTTTCCTGGTAGTATTTCCAGGCTTTGTCTTGGAGACGCATGATGGTTGTGGTCTCTTTGGTTAACCAGGGGACAGTGTTGCTTTTAATTATTTTTGTTATGGGGGAGCAAAAATATTTAGAAGGTTTAAGAATGCTATATTGAAGTAGGAAACATCATTTTCCAGGGAGAGGCTTTTTAAAGGGCTCCAGTGTATGAAATTCAAAAAGTTAGAGAAGCTGTCAAGGTTGAAGTTTTTTAGGGTGCGAGTAGAGATTTAAGTGTGGAATAGTTGTAAAAGGGAGGGAAGGCAATGAGCGAAACAGGGAAGGTGATCACTGAGAGAGTCAGCAAGGGTACCACTATCTAAGATGTAATGGGGGTGGGAGACCAGAATCCAGTCAAGGGTACTACTGCAGAAGTAATCCCTGGAGGGTCTGGTAGGAGAATTGATTAGTTGTGAGAAGTTTTATAGGTTATGTTTGTGGAGTTTGTAGGAGATTGAATGGTGGTCCAGTTAATATTAACGTCACCAAGAATTATGGTCTCGTTGGTAATATTAGAGGAGAACCAGGAGAGGATATCCTCAAGAATGGGGATATTGTCTCCAGGAGGACTGTAGATAGTGGCTAAACATATATGCTTGTGTCTATTCAGCTAAAGTAGGGCCAGAGTTAGTTCGGCATTGGCAAATTGGGGACAGGTTTAGTATAAGGAGTAACTGAAAGGGAGGAGGAATAGAGGAGAGTGACTCCATCCCCTTTCTTATGGGTTCTGTCTTTTCTAATGATATAATAGTTGGGGGGATTATTTTGGTGTTGTTAATATGGGGTTTCAGCCAAGTTTCTGAGATGGACAGGATATCAGGCTGATGAAGAAGCCAGGCATGGAAGTTAGGGATTTTAATTGCATAAGCTTTGAGTGTTCAATGTGGTGAAAAGAAGAGATTTTTTTGGTTGGGGGGTAAGTAGGGGAGAATTAGACTTGAGAGGTGAAAAGGGACTGGGGTTAGGATGAATGTCACCAGAGAGAAGGATGGTAATGTGTTGTCAGATGTGAGGAAAAAAGGTATATTGAGTGCTTAGTACATGGTTTGTGGGTCAGGTAGTCTATAGGAAAAAAGTTAATTGGCACTGGAGTAAAATATCTGTAGATAGAAATAAGTTTATAGGGAAAAAGGAGACAGTTATTGAAGGAGTATAATTAGGGGGATATAAAGGTTGCAGGATGTTTGTGTTATATAGGGTAAGGACAGGTAGTACGAAAGGGGGGAGAGTGATTTGTATTAGGGGGACTTGTGAGAAGGTTAAGGCAGGATAAGGTGAAAAGGAGAAATGTTAGGGTTATTAAGGATGCAGGTTTATTAAGCATAATGGTAAATTAGTGTTTTAGCTGATGAAAGATATAAAGTTTAGTGGATAGTTGAATGGAGTAATCCAAGTAAGGATAACTGTTGAGGAGGGGTAAGGGGATGGGCGATAGAGAGGGGAGGGGAGGATGATTATGGTGTGAATTAGGGTGGAAAAAGCTGACTGGTCTCTGTAAAAGTGGGAGTGGTATTATGCCTATAAGTGTAGAAGTAGTGGGGGTGGGTTGCATATGGGGACAGGGTAGGGGAGCGGAGTGAGCCTGTAGGGCAAACGGAGTGGGTAGAGCCAAGGAAAAAAAATCAGTGATATGGAGGACAAGACCTGGAGCTAGAGAGCAAACTCAGAGGTAGCAGGTGCACCGTGCAGGAAAAGACACTGGGCCAAATACAGGAAAAGGGTAAGCTGAAATGGAGGAATGTACAGGGGTGTGGTGTTAACAGAGGGCTGCTATACATTAAGTGAAGCAGCAGGGAATGGGTGAACACTGCCACCCAGTGTCCAAACTATGAAAGACTGAAGGGATATACAAGGAAACAGGCAAGTCAGTAGGAAGGAGATCAAGGGAGTTAAGAGGGAGCTATATAACTCAGTAGGCTGTCCTTTATCATGCCTTAATTGCAGAGTGATCTGCCTCTGTTTCATAGTCACTGTAATGCAGTTGATCAGTGTAGGGTGTATCTTATACATTTTTAAGCACTCCTTTATCCATTAATGTGGGATGCTATCATAGGTTCATAGGTGTTTACTAGGCTAATGTCCCTGGAACCTTTACAAGCCTAGCCCATAGGATTACCCTGGCATCATGCCACCCGACCTTAGTTTCCAGTGCCTCTGTCGAGTAGAGCCACTGGAGTGATCCCCAGGGTGAATTTTCTATTTCCCATCCACTCATCAAGATTTCTCTTGAAGAGGGTCAGTGAGGTGCTCTGACATGTATGGGAAGTCTATTCCATAACATGGGCAGTCTTTGGGTTATGAACCTGTCCCTCCAGGACATTCTGTTGATTTTGGCAATGAGGTTGAGGTCTCTGGAGCATGTGATGTGGAGGGATTGAGATATCCTTAGATGTAGCATTTCTAACAGAGCTGGGTCAGACATGGCTTTGTAAGTCAAGCAGAGATTGCCTTTAAGTAGGCGATATGAGACAGAGAATAGTTGGAGTTTTTTGAGTCTGTCCATATAGGACAAGTGTTTAAGGCCTAGGATCCTCTTTGTGAGGTACTTTTGTGACCTCTCCAGTTGTTGCAGGTGTCTAGTGAGGTACATGCCAAATGGGGCATTGTAATCGATGATTGGCCTAATGAAGGAAGAGTAGAGGGAGACAATGACCTCTTTCTTCCTAGATGCAAAACCCTTAATAATGAGATGTGCTACATAGAATGACTTTCTGACCACAGATGCAATGTGGTGGTCAAAAGAGAGGTTGCTGTCAACCTGTGTTCCCAGATCTCTTATAATGCCTACTGTGTTCAGTGGACTACAAACGATGTGGTTGTTCATGGGAACTGGGTTTTTCCCAAAGGGGATGACAACACATCTTTTGGCTTTGAGCTTAAGGCCATGGTTCTGACAGTAGTCATTGGTCTCCGTGAGGCCTTTCTGTAGGATGTCAACATCACTTGGGAGTTAATAATGGCTCCCGACTTGCAATCATCTGCGAACTTTGTCAGCCAGAGTTCCTTTGTGTTGGACTGGACTTCTGAGAAGTAGGTAGCAAACAGAAGAGGACCCAGGACTGATCCCTGTGGGACTCCACTCATGACTGGTTGGCAGTCTAACTTGGAGTCAGCTACATTCACACTGTGGGTTCTGTCTGTGAGCCAGTTTGCATCCCACCTAGTGATATAGGGGTTGATGCCTAGCTTAGTGAGTTTTTCTATGATTCCTGAGTGGGGAATGGTATCAAAGTCCTTGGCCAGATCAAGGTAGGCTGTATAAACCACCTTGCCTTCATCCACAGTTCTGGTGACTGATTCAAAGAAGTCGACCAAGTTGAGCAGGCATGATCTACCCTTCATAAAACCAAACTGTGTAGTCAATCCATGCCACACTTAAATTCTTCCCTTTTTACAGTTCACCACTATGACTTTAACAACAAATGATCCTTTGTTCCATATGACTTTCTTTTATTGCCCTTTTGTTCTATTGCCCTAATTGAGTTTTATTCTAAATGACTATAGACTCTGTCCACATCAGTTCCAGTGTATAGTTTATACATTGTTGGAAGACAAGTTGTTGGTCTATAATTTTTACGGTAACTTGCAGGTCACTCTTAAGTAGGAGCATTGTTTTTCCTGTTGTTAGCCAGGTTGGTGTCTGTTCAGTGTGTGCATATAAATAGTTCTTAGTCATGGCTAAATCTTCATGCAAATATGTTAATAGTTTTAACCAGCCTATATGTCTTCTGGTGAATGATCTGTCCTCTGGGGCCACATCATGATGGGAGATGGAGTTAAGCTGCTGATGAGCTGCAAAAACATGATAACAAATACACTGTAAAACAGAAACAAGAGACATGCAATAAAGAAAAATAGATTCATCAGCATTTTGTAGGTCCAAATCTTTGGGTAATAATGATGCAGGTATTCTCATGGGTCTTCCTATAAGAATTTCATGGGGAGAGTATTTTCTAGAAATACTAACTCACTGTGGATACTGAATAAAACTGGCAATTTAAGACCAGTTTCCTCACATAGTGTAGCAATTCTACTTTTTAAAGTCTGATTAATTGTCTTAATGATTCCTGAAGCTTAGAGCCTGTGCGGGCAATGGTATTACATGTCTACTTTCGTGATTTTATACACTTGCTGTACTACTTGACCTGTAAAATGAATACCCATGTCTGACTGAATGCAACAAGGAACACCAAATCTGGGTATAAGATCTTGTAACAGTTTTTTTGACGAGCGTAGTCACATCATTCCTAACAAAAAAGTAAGCTTCAGTCTGTTCAGAAAAAAAAACATGTACAATTATTGAAACATGCGTAAATTTCTGACTCTACGGTCATTTAGTAAAATCACACTGTACACAACAGGAAGGTCCCCATGGCTTTTTCAAAGTCTATGTAGGGACAGGAGCACTTTTTGACACATTGTACTTTACACAAATTATACATGTATTTACAAAATGATGAATGACTTCGGAGATGTAAAGGGCATGCCAATCAATCAAAATGTGTCTTATTAATGCTTTTTTCCCAAATGAGAGAACAAATGATAAGCCTAAACCACTTTTACTAGAAAAGAATGTGGGGCTACTGGCCTACTATTTGGGCGGTGGCAGATTGAGTCCAGGAAGAGGCTATAGCTATCATGTATTCACCTTACCTTCTCAAAGCCATCAGCTTGGTTTTGAAAAGACAGCAGTTTCTGTAATGAAACAGGTGTATTAGTTTCTTGTAATTGTTGCAGAAATGAACCTGAACAGGATAAGACAATGTAACTTGTCTGGTCTCCATATTTGTGAAAGCATTTCCCTTTGAGATGTAAGAATCCTTTGAGCGTGTCTTATGAGTGGCACACTTGACCATGGCTATTTCCGTAGGTAACAGGAGTGCTTTTAGCAGTTCATAGGATCATAGGAAGTTACTAGGCTGTTAGTTCTGAGACCCTTATAAGCCTAGCCAAGAGTTTAGCCCATGTTTAGACAAGTCAGCACTGGATGCCCCTGTCCAGCAGGGACATGGGTGGAATCCCAGGGATGTATTTTCTATTTCCCATCCAGTTATCCAGGTTGCTCTTAAAAAGGGGTAAAGAGGTACTCTGCTTGATGTGGAGAAGGAGTCTATTCCACAGATGTGGAGTCTCTGGGACACAAATCTATCCTGCCAACAAGTCCTATTGATGTCACAGACCAGGTTGAGGCCGCGCATGTGGGTTACTCAAGTGGAACATGACTTGCGGATGTGCAACACTCCCATCAAGGTGGGATCTGAGATCACCCTTGTATGCCAGACAGCGGTCTCCTCTGAGGAGTCTGTATGAAACTGAGTAGAGAGATATGACTTTTAGCCTATCTGTGTATGGTAGATTTTTGAGGCCCTGGATTCTCTTGTTGAGGAACCTCTGAGGTTTCGCCATCTGCTGCATGTGCTTTGCGAGGTACATGCTGAAAGGGGCATTGTACTCAATAATGGGCCTTATAAGGGAAAAATACAGGGATGTTATGACCTCCTTGTCCCTGGATGAGATACCCTTACTTATGAGGTGGGCCGTGTTGAAAACTTTCCATACAATGGAAGAAACATGATGGTTAAAAGTCGGGTTGCTATTAACCTGGGTCCCCAAATTCCTCAAAACTGATTGCATGCTTAGGACGTTGTTATTAATGTCATAATTTGTGGGGATGTCACTCTCCCTAAAGGGGATGATGATGCTATTTTTGGCATTCAGCTTGAGGCCATGTTTCTGGCACCAGTCATTTCTTTGGGTGAGACCCTCTTGGAGGATGTCCATATCACTAGGGGAATTGATTACAGTGCCCAGCTTGCAGTCATCTGCAAACTTGGTCAGCCATAGCCCACAGGTTTTGGCCTGCATCTCAGAAAAGTATTTCCCAAATAACAGAGGCCCCAAGACCAAACCCTGGAGTACGCTGCTCATTACGGGTCTACTGCTTGAAGTGGCTTCCCTATTTTGACTAGATGGGTTCTATCAGTGAGCCAGTTTGCTACCCATCTGGTAACATATGCATTGATGCCTAGTTGAAAGAGTTTATCTATTATGCCTGTGTGGGGAGTAGTGTCGAATGCTTTGTCCAAGTCAAGGTAGGTGGTGTGCACCGTATTCCCCTCGTCCATGGCTTTGGTGACTGTATCAAAGAAGTTGACCAAATTTAACAGACCTGTCTACCACAAGAGGAGTGGTTCTTGGCCCAGGAATTGTAGTTTATTGATCATTCGGAAGGTTGTCCATCTCTTTCAACTTTCTGGTTTAAAAGACCACATCTACGCTTGTTTCCCATCTTTCCTGTAACTAATCTACTGGAAAGCACTAGAAAGCCTTAAACTGATACAAGCCTTCTATCTTAAAAGAGAGATTTTGGAGTGATTGAGTATCAGTTTTCTGTATTTTCTTGCTGTACTTAACTATTTTCCACCTAAACGCTGATTTTTGCAGCACTTATTGTGATTTAAAAGCTTGTTTTTTTCACATATTGTACTTATTTGACTGCCTACACTTTTAAAAAGTTTTTTTTGTTTAAATAAATTGTTTAACTGTTGTAGGCTACACACTAAAGTGCGATAGCCTTTTCTGATCGCTTGTAGTCGTGTAAAGCTGTTTTAAGTGTACTTTTTACTGTTTTTGCCTTATCTTTTCAAAAAAAAAATTCTTGTTTCCTGCCTTTCTAAGCTAGTATAGTCCAGTTTTCAGGCTAGTGCTGAACTCAGGGCTGTGTTACAAGTTTCTGAGTTGCCCATACCTTACTTGGATAGAGGGAAGTTTCTCTGTTCACCTGTGAGAGAGGGGAACTTTGAGCAGCCATCTGTCCCTGGAGGAGTGGTTCCAGCCCAGAAGTTAGTAGTTTAAAAACCGTGTTTGCACGGTTTGTGCACCAGGCAGCACTGGTTAGCTAGGGTTAAATTATTCCCGGCCTCACTAAGTCTCCTCTTCAGTTTTTCACTTGAAACTAGTCTAACTCTCAACCTAAGCACTCAAAAAGCATCCTAAAGTCCAGCACTTGCTTAGACCTAATAGCAAGCACTAATATACCCTGACACTTGACTGCCCATCAGGGCAAGGCTCTTTATCCACCCCTCACCAACCAAGTGACTAAGCAGCTCATCCTACTATTCAGGCATGACCAAAGGGCAACTTCAGGTGTACTCTCCAGTCCAGCTGGTGAATCTGGGTATCCTGAGGCAATGTTACAACTGTCTCATACACAGACAGCCCTCTCTTCCTACCACAAAACACTAACATATGCGAGAGATGCAATTATACAGCCAAACTGGAGGCTAAGGTCTCTCCACCCAAGACTGGAACAGACAGTCATGAGGACAAGGTTAACACTTGCACCACACCTCCAGCCTCACATAGACCTACTAAACCAGCACTGGCAAAAAAATACCATAAATACACAAAATCATACTCGTAGGCTCTAAATAAAAACCTGAAAAAGCATCAGAGAGCTCCAAAGCAGACACCCACAAAACCTGCACCTCCCGTCACAAACCAGACAACACATAAAACACAAAATCAATGTGCCGCACAATCACAGCCCTTAAGGTGAAATAACATACCTAACACACTAGTAATAGGCGACTCAATAGTCAGGCACACTGACACCCCACTCACTAGGCTGGACAAGGAGAAGGTTACTGTTAGCTGCCTATCGGGAGCCAGAATCCACCACATAACACAAGCACTCAGGTCACTCCAGAACAAGTACAAATATGACTCTGTCATTGTTCATGTTGGTGTGAATGACCTGAGACGTACCTCCCTGGACTACATGAAAAGAGACATGGAAGAGCTCTCTGATCATGTAGCCCAGGTGGGTATGACCCTGACCCTGAGTAGCATCCTGCCCTCACCAAGAATGATACCTCAGTATAAAGAAAAAATGATCAATTTCAACAATTGGCTAAGCTTCTGGTGTCATTCAAAGGGGATCCAGTTTCTGTCAGCCTGGGATGACATGCTCGACAAGCAGCGTTGCTTCACAAGAGATGGCTTGCACCTGTCACCCCTTGGCTTTCGAATACTGGCCAAGGCTCTTGCTGCCCCCATAGTGCCTTTTTTAGGCAAGGCTCAAAATTCAAATCCACCACCGTAAACAGCACAAGTAAAAAAATGAGGGTTATGCTACTCAACGCCAGGAGTTTAAATCTCAAAATGCATGGGTTCGAAGCACTCCTAAGTATGGAGAACGTCGACATCTGTGCAGTAACTGAAACCTGGTTCAAGGCTCCAGAGAGCACTCCAGCACTACTGGGCTACAACTCATACCACACATTTCAGCCACAGAACACAGACCAAAACACAAAAGGGGGGGGGGTGTATCCATATTCATCAAGGATGCCTACATCTCCAGGTTAGTGGAGCAGCATGATACCTCTGAAATCATCCATGCGCAACTAACATTGGGCAAATCTGCAAAGCAAATTGTGGCCTGCTACAGATCACCCTCCATGACCCAGGACCACCACTCCACCTTTCTAGAGACACTGGAAAACATGAAGGTCCTACCGAACACCCTGATATTGGGCGATTTCAATTACCCTACCATTGACTGAGAAAACTACTTGAGTACAAATTCCCAGGCTCAGTGTTTCCTGAAATTTATCAACTTAAATGCCCTGGATCAGCTGGTAAACTCCCCTACCAGAGGCCACAACATATTGGACCTGGTCATCACCAGCATGGGCAACAGGTGTTCTGTACCGGAGGTCAACCCGTCACTGGGTAGATCAGACCATAAACTAATCACCCTGGATGTCCACACCCCACCACAACCCCCAACCAAGGAAACCACAGTGAAAAACTTTTCTAAAGCAAACTTCACCTTACTTAAGGCAGAGGTGGTAAGTTTCACAGCTCCCACCCTAAAGGATAACACTGTCCAAGATGCAGAATCCTTTACAATTGCATTCTATGAGCATCTACAAGGATGCATGGATCGTGCCATCCCTAGCAAGACCAAGACTCACTCCCCTAAGAGAAGGAAACCAGTCTGGTGGACTGCTGCCATAAACAGGTTATACAACAGAAGGAGGAAACTAGTTCAGAAAAAAAGCAAATCCCAAGAAGGAAAGACATCCCTGATCAGTATCAGTAAGAAACTAAGGTCCCTCATAAAATCATCCAAGGCTAACTTTGAAAGAAAAATAGCCAAGGATTCGAAAGATAACCACAAAGCCTTCTTTAGCTATGTCAAGAATCTAAGTGGCAACTCGCAGATATGCTCTGAGCTAGTGCAAAATAGCACAAAATATACTGAACCTACTGATATTGCCAACATCCTGGCCGATAGATTCAGTGCAAACTTCACCTCCCTCTCACCTTCAAAAGGGCCCACAACAATACCGGAAAAGTGTAGTGTCCCAGAAATCACAGAAGCACTGGTAAAAATGGCCCCTTCAAAAGCCAAAAACACAGCATCAATGGGGCCAAATGGTGTCCCAGGCTGCGTCTTGCACGAACTACAGAACAAACTAACCCCCCCACCTAAACACGCTGTTCAACCTCAGCCTCTCCACAGGCTACATGCCCATAGAATGGTGCACAGCAACGGTTATTCCGCTCCAGAAAGGAGGGGCCCCATCTGCCCTGGTAACTATCGCCCCATAAGCCTGACTAGCCTGGTCTGCAAGGCTATGGAGCGCATCATCATCATGGAACTCATTAACAACGACATTGGGAACCTCCAAACACTTGACCCAACCCAGTTCTGCTTTGTTAAGTGCAGATCATGCCTGCTAAACCTGGTTGACTTCTTTGAGACAGTCACCAAGGCCATAGACAAGGGAAAGGTGGTTCACACAGCCTACCTTGATCTCGCCAAGGCATTCAACACCATTCCTCACTCGGGTATTATAGAAAAACTCACCAGCCTGAACATAAACCCCTACATCACAAGATGAGTTGCCAAATGGCTTACAGATAGAACTCACACGGTAAGAATAGCAGGCTCCAGGTCCGACTCTAAACCAGTCACAAGTGGTGTCCCGCAAGGCTTGGTTCTGGGACCTCTACTGTTTGGCATATATTTCTCAGACATACAGGCAAACACAGGGGGACTATGGCTAACCAAGTTCGCTGATGACTGCAAACTGGGAGCCATAACTGACTCTCCGGCTGACACGGACATCTTTCAAAAAGGCCTTACTGAGACAGACACCTGGTGTCAAAGTCATGGCTTCAAGCTAAATGCCAAAAAATGCATAGTCATCCCATTTGGGAAAAACAAAACACCTATGAATTACCACATAGGCGGCAGCCCCCTTAATACAGAAGAAGTAATAAGAGATCTGGGGACCCAGGTAGATAGTAATCTCTCCTTTGACAATCATATTGCCAAAGTAGTTAGGAAATCCTTCTATGTGGCCCATCTAATTACAAGGGGGCTTGCATCTAGAAGTAAAGAGGTTATAGCGCCCCTCTACTCATCACGCATCAGACCCACCATAGAGTACAATGCCCCATTTGGGATGTACCTCACAAGACACTTCCAATAGCTGGAAAGACCGCAAAAGCACCTCACCAAGAGGATTACTGGCCTCAAACATATGTCCTATGCAGCCCGCCTGAAAAAACTCCAGCTGTACTCAGTGGCATATTGCTTACTCAGAGGTGATCGCTGCCTGACTTACAAAGCCATGTCCAACTCAGAATTGATGGACATGCTCCACCTAAAGAAATCCAAGTCACTGCGAGCCATGTGCTCTAGTGAGCTAAACCTTTCCACAGCAATAAATAGAACATGCTGGAGGGATAGATTCCTGTCACAGAGACTCCCCATGCTTTGGAACAAAATTCCTAACTACATTAGGCAGAGCCCCTCACTAACACTCTTCAAGAGAAGCCTTGACGAGTGGATGGGTAACATAAAATACACCCCTGGGATCACTTCATTGGCTCTGCTTGACAGAGGCTCAGTTAATTAATCAATGAGGTGGCGAAAGCCAACACACTCCCATACCTCTCAACCTCTTACAGCAAGAAATCTGGACAAAGCCGTAAGTAAAAGTGGGACAAAGGCCCAAAAATAGGGACAATTTTTAAACAGTGCTCTTACAAACTTAGAAAGTTGATAGAATAACAGGTTTTACATTAGCATGAGTTTTCTGAAGAGTATGAAGTCTGAAACTCAAATGTCTGTCTTTATTTTCTGATTTCAATCTTTATTGAGTTGCCACTAATTTGCCAGAAAACTACAATTTTGTGAATGATGGACCAAAAATATGGGGCAAAAATCTGGACATTCTGTAAAAATCTGTACAGTTGAGAGGTATGGGAGTGTGTTGGCTTTAATGAGGTCCATAATAATCCATTCCATGATCTTGCAGATCAGGCTAGTTAGGCTGATGAGTCTATAATTTCCTGGATTGGTGGACTCTCCACCTTTGTGCGAAGGGATAACAGTGGCTGTCCATCCATCAGCTGGGGCAAAACAGGTACTCAGGCTTTGGTTGAATAGGGTATCTAATAGTGCTGCAAGTTCCTGCCTGAGATCATGTAGGATGCAGCCTGGGATGTTATCGGGCCCCATGGAGGCTGTCTTTTTTGCCTTTGAGAGAGCAGTGATGACCTGTTTCCTAGATATAAGGAGAAGGGGTCAGTTACTGGGAATGTCCTGATTTACTGATGGGGGGACAGAGGGGTGAAGTTTTAACTGAATCTGTCAGCCAGCAAGGTTCCTATATCTATGGCATTTGTATCTGTGGTGTCCTTGACCACCAGTTCTGAAAAGATCTGGGTGCTTCCTTTGAGAGTGCGAACATATGTGAAGAAGGCCTTATGATTGTCTCTAGTAGATGTGTCCAATTTACCACTGGTGCCCTTATTTGCTTGTTCAGGCTAACGAGAGATTGTTTCCAATTGGGCACCTGCTCCTTCATGGTCCTGAACAGCAATTTTTTCCTTTTGTTATAGAGTTTATATATTGCAGATGTCCACCAGACAGGTTTACTCTTCCTTGCGGAGGATGATTTAGTCCTTTTGGGTATTCCTGATTCCATGCATCTATATAAATGCTCGTATAGTGCTTTGATATAGTTTTGGATACTCGTGCCAGTTCCTAGAGAGGGGGAGAGGGCTGAGACGCTGTTTATACCATCCCTCAGGAGGCTGTAATCAGCTTTGGAGAAGTTTTTTGTTTGACCCTAGATAGAGAGGAGTCGAGGGAGATGGTGACTTTGAAAGTGACCACGCTTTATCGTCAGATCTTACCAGGGAGAATGATACTGCAGGTTACTGCAGTGGTTATTCATGTTGGTTAATACCAAGTCCAAGATATTATTACCTCTTGTGGGGGGTATTGACCAGCTGTTCTAAAGCATTTGCAATGACAAAATCGAGGAATCTCTGGGCATTTGTGTTCTGGCATGAGTAGTTCTTCCAGTCTATGTTTGGGTAGTTAAAGCCACCCAGGATCAGAGTAAAGGGTTGAAACTTGATAGATTTGAAGAGGTCCAGATAGGCAGATTGGGCATTTTGAGTCAGATTTGGGGGCCAGTAGCTAGCTATGATTTGTATAGGGGTCTTGTTAATGGTTAACTGCATCTGGAGTGTCACCTGTGCATCATAATGTTTGGCAGGCCTGGAGGTGTGTATGTCTTTAATATATATTGAAACTCCACCTCCTTTGGCTTTACTGCCCATAGTTTGTGGTCTGATTGTATGACAGGATGATTAACCAGGTAAGACTGAGGTGCCCTCCGCATCTTTGAACCAGGTTTCTTTGACTGTGCAGATATGAGCATTTTCCAGGGTTAAGAATGGTTGAAATGAGTGCTGTTTCATGTTTAGACTCCTAGCATTTAGCAACATGACTTTTAATTTGCATTTTGTTGAAAGTTTTATGTTGGTAGTTTTTTCCTCATCACTTTTCCTAAAAAAGACATTATGGGGGAGGCAAGGCCCTTTGCCAGAAGCTCAAGTGAGACAGATGCAGGCCATCTCTGGCAAAGCACCATGGTCTGTTGATCATATCTTCCCAGGCTGTACTGGATCCCTCTGGAATGACACCAGAAACTAAGCCATTTGTTAAAGTCAATATTTGTTTGTTTGTATTAAGGCATCATTCTGGGTGAGGGTAGAATGCTGCTTAAGGCTAGGGACATACCCGCCTGGGTCACATATTCAGTGAGTTCAGTCATGTCTCTCTTCATAGGTTCATAGGTTCATAGGTAGGTACTAGGCTATTGGTCCTAGGGCCTATATAAGCCTAGCCAAAAAATGTACCCTGGCTTTCGCCACCCAAGAAAATTATTTTCCTGTGCTCCTGTCGAGCAGACACACAGAAGTGATCCCTGGGGTGAATTTCCCATTTCCCATCCAATCATCAAGATTTTTCTTGAAGAGTGCTAATGAGGAGCTCTGTTTGACATAGATAGGTAGTCTGCTCCAGAGTATGGGAAGTCTCTGGGACAGGAATCTATCCCTCCAGCATGTTCTGTTTATTGTGGTGACAAGATTTAGGTTCCTAGAGCGTGTAGCTCGGAGGGATTGGGATTTCTTTAAGTGGAGCATGTCCAACAGCTCTGGGTTTGACATAGCTTTGTATGTTAGGCAGAGATTGCCCCTGAGTAGGCGAAATGCGATGGAGTAAAGCTGCAGTTTTTTGAGACGGTCTGTGTAGGGCATCTGTTTGAGGCCAGTAATCCTCTTTGTGAGGTATTTCTGTGGTCTTTCCAGTTGTTGTAGATGTCTTGTGAGGTACATACCAAAAAGGGCATTGTACTCTATAATGGGTCTAATGAGTGATGAGTAGAGGGGAACAATGACCTCTTTTTCTGGATGAGAATCCTTTTGTGATGAGATGAGCCACATAGAAGGATTTCCTGACCATTGTGGTGATGTGATTATCAAAGGAGAGACTACTGTCCACCTATGTCCCAAGGTCTCTTATCACATTTTCGGCATTAAGTAGTCTACCAGCTATGTGGTAGTTCATGGGTACAGAGTTTTTACCAAAAGGGATGACAATACACTTTTTGGCATTGAGCTTCAGGCCATGGCTTTGACACCAGGTATCTGTCTCAGTGAGGCCCTTTTGTAGTTTGTCCACATCGTTAGGAGTTTCGATTATGGCTCTTAGTTTGCAGTCATCTGCAGACTTTGTTAGCCAAAGACCTTCTGTGTTAGCCTGCACTTCAGAGAAGTAGATACCAAACAGGAGAGGACCCAGGACTGAACCCTGTGGTACTCCACTTGTCACTGGTCTGAAGTCGGATTTGGAATCCGCTACTTTCACAGTGTGGGTTCTGTCCATGAGCCAGTTGGCAACCTTCATATAGTCAAGGGACGTACATCTCAAGTCAATCATGCCAACATAGACTATGGCAGAGTCATAACAGTACCTGTTGTTGAGAGACTTGAGTGCATATGTGATATGGCAGATTCTGGCCCCTGACAGACAACTAACTGTGACTTTCTCCTTATCCAGCCTGGTGGGAGGCACATCTTTGTGTCTCACAATGGAGTCTGCTATGACTAATATGTTAGGTTTATGGTTAAGCCTTAGTGGCTGTGAGAGTGTGACCTATGCATGGTATGTGGTATGTAGGGCTATGGAGATCGCGTGTGTTTTTGCATCAGAGGTCTCCTTTGTTTGGGTATGTTTTTGTTGAGGACCTTCTCATATGTGGGTGTGTGTTGTGTACGTGTGGGTGGTGTTTGAGATGTAGTGATTGTGTTGACAACCCCCTCAGCGTCAGATATACTGGCTTGTGAGGGAGAGAACACAGACTCTAGGTTCCTAATGTAATTGCATCTCTCACAAATTGTGTTCCTAGGTGGTAGTAGTAGATGGGTGTCTGTGTACATGAGGCAGTTGCTACACTGTCTCAGAATGTCCATATCAACCAGAGTGGCAGGAGAAACTGTAGGAATTGTCCATCCATATTTGCCAGAATCTGAGAGAGAAAGGCCAGGGAGAGCTTAGGGGCTCAACTGTACATATTTTCGCGGAATGTCCAGATTTTTACCTTATATTTTTGGTGTGTTCCTCCTAAAATCTGTACTTTTCTGGCAAATACATGAGGATTGAAGTCATTAAATAATGACAAACATTTGAGTTTAAGACTCCAAATCCTTCAGAAAATTCTCTGTCCAGGATTTTTTGCTCTAGGAGGTTGAGAGGTATGGGGGTAGGCCTAAAGCCCAAGTGCTTAAACCAAAACTAAGAGGCTTAGAATAGCACTTACAATTTAAACGAGCTATAAACAAGCAGTAATAAATGCAACAGAAAAGCTGCATTTGAACACTTTAGAGAACAAGCCGCAGCAAGTAGCAGAAAAAGCAAGATGAAGTAATAGAGCAGGAGGAGGAAACACAAATACAGGAAAAGCAGTTGAATAAAGTACATTAGCAAAAACAGAATGTTTAAAAGTTATCCCTTTTCTCTCTAAAGTGTCCCAAAATCACAAATTATCCCATAAGCATCACATAGGTCTGTAAAGATTGTTATGGTTTTCTCTTTTTCCAATTTGCATGTTTCAGTAATGGCTGCAAGTTCAGCTATTTGAGCAGACACATTTCTGTTTAATCGACTGGTCAATAGTATTTATTTGCTTTGCACGTGGAAAATGCTGCTACTAACATGTCATCTTCTTTTCAAATTCAGGATCCATCAAAAGAAAGAAACAATTCTGATTTCGGTAAAGGGACATCTTTTAAATCTGATCCAGGATGAAGCATATGGTTAACTATAAAAATACAATCATGGAGTTCGCCTTCATCCACTGTAGAAATTAAAGAACTGGGGTTAAGAGGTAGATATTTAATAACTTACAAAGAATGATTATTAAGCAAAGACAATTCATATTTAGACAATTGTGAAGCAGATATTGTGTTTTTGTTCCACAAACACAATCCAAACACTTTACCAGTAGTCTTTATTTTCGATCCTTTGAAGGCGAAAGGCCGAGGTACCAGATCGAAAATAAAGACTACTGGTAAAGTGTTTGGATTGTGTTTGTGGATTTATCTTTTGTGCTGGTGTTTGTGGACATTGTGTTTTTGTTCTCTGTAACATTGATTCTACAGTCAGAATGCGGAACTACCACAAAAGTTTTGTGCCAGAGTTATACAATGCATGTCATTGCGGCCACCACCCTAAGGCAATGAGGAAAGGCTGTAGCTACAAGATCGAGATTTGTACTGAAATAAACAACAGTTATAAAACCATCATTTCCATGCTGTGCTAATAATCCTAATGCTACTTTGTTCTTTTCACAACAGAAGTGAAAAAAATCTCTTGGAATAATCAGGTCACCCAAGAACAGGAGGGTTGCAAAAATAAAGTTTTTAGCTGGACAAAAGCTTCTTCATGATGTTTCTCCCTGGGTAAAGGCTCAGGCCTGTCTTTCTTTAAAAATTGTAACAAAAGTTTTACAACTTCTACATTATTTGAAATCCGTTGTTGGCAGTAACATGTCATTCCTAGAAAAGCTTGTGACTGTTTTAACATTGTAGGGTGTGGTGCAGCTTGAATAACAGTAATGCATGAAGGTAAAATTTCCAGGGAGCCTTCTGAAATGAGTTGTCTTAAATACTGAACCCACAGTTTCCACAATTGCAGTTCAGTCTTATTAAGCTTAAATCCCAGTTCAAAAAATAGTATCTTTTTGACAGCTAAAGTAAGAGTCAGAAACTAAAAGCAAATCATCCATATACTGTACTAAGGTGAACCCACAGAGAAACTAAATTTTATCTAATCGTTTCTTTTTGTAGATAAAAAAGTAGATGATTCTATATATCCTTGAGGTAACCTTATCCATGTATGTTGTTGTCCTTTGTTTGTATAGACATTACAGGCATACAAATACTGACTGTCTGGGTGAACAGGGATAGAAAAGAAAGCAGGGGAAATATCTATCACTGAAAAGGCAGTAGCTGTGAATTGGATAGAGCTTAGTATACTAGTTGGGTTAGGTACTACAGAAAAAGTTCGCACTACTACCACATTAACTGCTCTTAAATCTTGTACAAACTTATAGGTGTCCTTGACTCTTTTTTTTTAGGTGGCAGGATAGGTGTAGTACATGAGATTCTGGTCAGGACTTGTCGCCTGACAGTAAGACGTTGTCCCGTTCGATTCTCAGCTAGAGCGTCTTCTGTCTGGAGACATGCATGAATGGGCATACCTTCGTTGAAGGTTGTGCGTCAGGACAGGCAACTCGGCACATAAAAATCTACTTCCAATCATTAGCAGACCGGAGTTCCGCTGTGGCGACCCCTAACCGGGAAAAGCCGAAAGACACAACAACAACAATATTATTTCTTGCTGGAATAATGCAGAAGTGATAGGTCTGGTTCCTTTCTCTTCCTCTGTTGATATGGGGTACTGAAATATCATTGGTAGAGATACATAAAGTTTTAAAATAACTCTTAACTGGTTTTGGATCCTTTATGGGCCCTGCCTTATTGTCACTGGTGGTCCACAGCTGTGGAGGAATTGTTTCAAGTCTCTCCAGATCAGCTATACTAAAGGTCTGTTTCAGTCTGAGTACTGCAAAAAGTGTGTCTTCATCTGCACAAACTTCATCTGAATACAGACCCAAAGGGAAAGGTTCATTTGGAATGTCTAAGAAAACTCTATCTGTAGTGAAAAATACATTATGTCATAATTTACACAACAAATCTCAGTACAGGTTCAGTGTAGAGGTTGTTTATAAATATGTTATAAAGGACTGGGCCCAGAGTAGACCCTTTGGGGCAACCATTACTACAGATAAAAAAGGAGATGTCTGTTTTTCACTTCACAGCCTGTTGTCTGTCACTGAGATAGCTATTAAACCAGGAGAGAGCGCGTGGGCCTATTCATAATAAAGAAACCTATTTAGCATACATTGGTAGGATACAGTATCAAAGCCTGTAGATAGGTCTAATAATACTACAGATACGAGTGTGACTTCATTTTTGCTTTGGTTGATGGCAATGGTGATGTTAAGAAGGGCAGAAGATGAAATCCATGCTGAGTTAAAGATAGGCTTTTATTATCAGAGAGAAAGTAGAATATTTGGGGTTGGGTGCACTTTTTTAGTACTTTAGAAAGAGGTGATGGAATGAAGATGGGCTAGTAATTGGAGAGATCTGTGGAATTTCCACTTTCATGCAGTGGAAATATGTAACATTTTTTTAGAGTACTGGGACATAGCTTTCTCTGACTGAGTGTTTGATTCATATCAGAACAGGATAGGCCACAGAGTCAGCTGCAAGCTTGATGTATTCAGCTGGTAGGTTGTCTGGGTCAAGAGTACTGCATTTCAGGTTAAGAAGAAGTTTTTTTATATTGGAGGTAAGTTTGGGGTTGGAAACACTGTACTGGTGTATTGATCAGGTTCAGATGATAGGGAAGGTTTGGGGCTGTAGTTTTTAGTATGGAGGTTACACGACTGATGAAATGTGAGTTGAATTGGCTGTCAATATTTATTTAAAGAAAGAATTAACTCAGTAGACTGATATAGATGAAGGAGCTGATTGACTGAAGACCAGAATTATTTAGGTTTGAACTGAGCTGAGGTTTGTAGGTTTGTGTAATACATATATGCATTTAATACAAACATAAATCTACCTCTCTAGATATTAAAAATGTTCTTGCTAAACTTAACAGTGAACTCTGGCTCCTGATCAAATCAACCAAAGCTAGATATGCGCATAGCCGGCCTTAGGCATAGGCCAACTGGGGGGCCGCCTAGGGTGCCGCTCTGGTAGGGGCACTTTTCCAGTATTTATTTGGTGTAGGTAGACCAGGATGGAGCACCGGGTAGTGTGGTGGGGGGTGCCGTGGAGCACTTTTGCCTAGGGTGCCAGTTGACCCAAGGCCGCATATGCTAAAAATAACCACCGAGGCAAAAGACAACCACAATGCCTTTTTTAATTTTGTTAAAAACCTCAGAAACAATGTTTTGCAGGGAGAAGGGTGGAAGTGTCTCTGCATCTGGGTAAAATAGTAAAGGAAGATAGTGGCATAATGAGAGAAATGACAGTGCAACAGGAGAGATAAAAAGAACCCACAGACAAACTAAGAATATTGTAGTACAGCATGTAAAAAATATGAATAAGAGTATAAGGATGGAAAATAAGGGATAAAAGAAAGTAAACAAATTTCCAGAAAGAGTTAAGAATTTGAAAATGAAATTACTATTAGTGAATTGAATGAGGTACTTAAGACCAGATGGTATAATGGTTAAAGTCTTCGCCTCCCATGAACAAGGTATAAGGTTCAAACCTGACCTCCAGCCAATACGTGTTTGGAGTTTACATCTTCTCCTTGTGTCTCTGTGGGTTCTTCCCACCTCAGAAAAAAAAAAAAAAATGCCATGTATTTCCATCTCAAACTCAGCAATGAATGGAGCTGTCTGTAGGCAACAGTACAGACTCTACATGGTCCCCTATAGGAGGAAGAGTTGTGTAGACCAGCCACTTTAGGCATCTACTGTGGTGCACAATATCCTCAAGATAGAAGAACATGGATCACAGACTGTGTGCTGTGGCAGGGCTAGCCACTTGACAGTATAAAATATGGCTCTGGGTGATTTGGTCATGTTGACTAATGTAAGTGATAAGTGGGTTGAGGACCCAGCTTACTCTGACCCATGCTAACGGTGGGAGGGGTGTATGTGCCCCTATTGGCCAGTGTGTGTGCCCACCATAAAGCCCTGAACCCCTGGGTCACTAAGCTATGGGCTGGCCAGTGTCCAGTTGCCTAGCCTGGGTTACCTAGGATAGCTCTATTTAGCAAAAGCTGGATGTGAGATCAATCAACCTACCAAACATGAACTAAGAATTTCTATGCTCAGTGTAGGTTCACTGACAGGATGCAGCTTGGAAGAGAATGACATAATGTTAAGGAGGATTTGGGCATCCTGTGTATCCAGGAGACAAGATGGAAGGGCAGTGCAGCAAATCACTTGGCTTGGGATCTAGTGTGTGTACTACTCAAGAGGAGAACAAGCGAGAAATGGTGTGGAAATTGTGGTGAGAGAGAGAGACTTCAGAAGGCAGTGAGGAATATCATCAGAATTAATGACAGAGTCATGGCAATCCGACTCCAGCTTCATGACAGCATAGTGGTCATAATCTCAGCCTGTGCCCCACAGCAAGATTGTGATAGAAAAAGAGTGTATTCATACACCAGTGTAAACAGCAGTGGGCCTACAGCTGATCCCTGGTGTACACCCACTCCCACTGGGAAGTTTTCTGTGACACCAAGCACTGTTCGTAATTGAGTCAATTCTTAGCTTCATCTGATTTTCCCAATTTGCTGCCATTACCACCATCTTATCTGCACTTAGTTTCAATTCATGTGCCTTCAGTTTTGTATTCCATTCCCATGTCCTTTGCTGAAGTTCTTGTTCAGAGTCTGCCTGTAATGCCACCATCATCTGCATACAACTTTGTTAATATGTTCCCTCCAACTTGTAAAGATTTTCTAAAATAAAATATCAAAGTTCCACCCTCATGGAGCTGCAGTGCACTATCATTTTTGGTGGGCTCAGACCACTTTACCAAGTAATTACAGCTGTCTCAAACATATTTATTAAACACATGTCTGTCTGGAGTTCCAAACTGTGGCTTATTTAATAGACTCACACTTGCACATGTTGTAGTTTCAGCACAGTGGAAGTATTACCCACTTATGTATATTAAAACCCAGTCTCATACGAATGTGTGATTAAACCCACTGTTATCTGAAGTATATGTAATTGTGATTGAAAGCCACTGTCATTCTCAATAAATGTAACTGTGATTAAAACCCATTCTCATATGAACTGTATATAATGTAACACGGTGTCGTGCAATTTTAACCTGCTGTCATACAGTTTTACCTATTCTCATACCAAAATTACTAAGTTACTGAAAAATCATGTAACAAGTTCGATCTTACCTGTGGAGATTTCAAACTCTGTTGAAGGTAATATATATATATATATATATATATATATATATATATATATATATATATATATATATATATCTGTAGGTGGATACACCAGAAAATACTGTCAAAATGGGCTCCACCAACTCACAGTTTGAAATCTGAGATTTCATGGCACCAAACTGTTGTGATCAAAAATAACTTCATGTAACACAGTTCAGCAGAGTAAAATAATCTCTTTATTGTAAAAGAATACACGAGGGGGACTAAACAATTGAGATCTTAAACAAGGCAACTGTGCTTTGGTCTAGAGGTAAATTTCTCCGCATCCATGCCTCGAGCACATAATAAGCAGGTTACCTGATCATAGTCCCCTGTTTTATTCACAACTGTCAAAAGTTTGCAATTTTGCTGCCACAAAATATGCATCATGTTAGTCACTTTCACAAGCAGGTATAGATATTTAATTTCTTGTGCTCATCACTCCCATGTGCAGCCATGTGTTTATAATGCAAGGTGGATACTAGATTCAACTTTGACAGAAGGCTAACTGTCTGCTAATATATTTTTCTCACAATTTCTGGTTGTAAGAGCATTTTGCCTTATCGGTTTCTGTTATTCTCTGTTAATGGTGTCTTTATAATGTAATATTGTTTGATGACATTTTTGGCTGGCTACTTTGCTTACCAGGATAACAAATGTTAAAATGCAGAGCAAGATGGAAAATATGGAAAGGAGGTGAAATTTGCTCCTAGGTGGAATCCTAGGAGATGAGGAAGGATTTGACTTGAGTTTGAGAAAACTGTAATGCCACATTGGAATGGATTTTGTAAAAGTTTCCTATGTTAATAGATCAGCACCTACAAGTCCCATTTTTAAGCATACTGTAAAATAATACCTTCTCAACTCCAGGCTCTATATTTGCCTTTCTCCAGGTTAAACTGACCTTTTATTTTCCCCTTCCTATATTTTTTTCTCTTATACTCTCTATCTCCCCTTCCTCTTCCATACTCCTTCCTCCTTGCAATCTACTATACATCTACCATCTCTCTTACAGTTCTTAGTACCTGCTCTTCTTTTTTCTCATTTCCTTCCACAGCACTATCTGTAAATCTTCTTTTACTGTCTTCTTCTCCACTTTCCTTTGACATTTCTTAGCCTATAATATTCTTCATACTGTCTAGTTTCTGTATCTCCTGTACCTTATTATTTTTTCTTTCTCCACAATATTCAGATATACTTAATTATATATATGCTTGTATGATTTTTGTTTGTCTCTGATGTAATTATATATTTTTTATTCTGTTGATCTAATTTGTATAATTTATTATAGGTTCATAGGTATATAGTAAGCTAAAGAATGCCAGGGCCTTTATTAGCATAACCGTACAGCCCAACCCAATTTTGTTCCTATGTATCATGGCGTTTATTATGAGGGATACTTAAGTTAGGACATTTCTAAAGGTTATGTTGAGGGGTATGTTAGTTTGGACATAGTTACTATATGCCCCTGTCTATTAGAGACATGGGGGCTAGACCCAGAATGAATTTCCAATTTCCCATCCATTGTTCAAAAGTTATGCTTAAAGAGGGTTAGGGATGGACTTTACTTAACATGGATGGGGAGCCTGTACCAGAGCATGGTTGATCCTCTGAGACATGTATCTGTCTCGCCAGCATGTTCTATTTATGTCTCAAGCAAAATTTAAATCCTTGGTTCTAGTAGTTCTGATGTTGTTCATTTTGTGGATATGTAAAAGGTCCATCACAGCTGGATCTGAGGATGCATTGTATGCCAGATATAGATTGCCTCTCAGTAACCTATAGGAGACTGAGTATAGAGATAGGGCTTTTATGCAATCCATATAGGACAATGTGTTTATACCCTGGATTCTCCTGGTAAGGAACCTTTGTGGGCATTTCCACTGTCGCATATGTCTGGTCAGATACCTGTTGAATGGGTCATTATATATATGATGGGTCTGATAAGGGCCAACTAAAGTGATGCTAAGACTTTCTTGACCTGGATGCCGTGTCCATACTTATAAGTTGGGCGACACAGAATGATTTTCTCACTACCTTGGTCAAATGCCAGTAACTGTGTAGATATGTTCCCAGATCCCTGACTATCCAGTCAACTGTTAGGGACATCATATCAATGAAGTAGTTAGCCTGGGTGGCTGTTTTCCTGAAAGGCTTTATAATGCATTTCTTGGTATTGAGTTTTAATCCATGACTTTGGTACCAATCATTTGTCTGTGTTAAACCATCTTGTAAGATGTTTGCATCATGGGGGAGTCTATGATAGCTCCCAATTTGCAGTCATCTGTGAACTTGGTCAGCTGAAGGCCCTTGACATTAGCCTTTACCTCTGAGAAGTTGGTGCTAAATAGGAACAGTCCCAGCACAGTTCCAAGAGGTACCTCACTGGTGACTGGCCTCTTGACTTCCTTGGTCCTGTCTGTGAGATAGCTGGCTATCTAGCAAGTTATGTAGGAGTTTATGCCCAGTTTGGCAAGTTTGTCAACTATACGCAAATGAGATAGTGTATGGAATGCATTAACCAGGTCAAGGTAGGATGTATGCACCATTTTCACCTCATCCACTGCATTGGTGACCTTCTCATAGACGTCCACCAGATTTAGTAGGCATGGCCTTACCTTGGCAAAGCCAAACTGGGTTTGGTCCAGTGTCTGAAGATTGACTATGTCTTTGTTGATAATTTCCATGATAATGCATTCAACGGCTTTGCAATTAGACTAGTCAGACTAATGGATATGTAATTTCTGGGGTCAGTTGATGGTCCACCATTGTGAAGTGGGATAATGATTTCAGTCCTCCATTGTCATGGTACAAGCCTGATTTAGAGGCATTAGTTGAAAGGTTTCTCAAGTGGTCCCAATAGGTCATTTTTCAAACTATTTAGAGGCTTCCTGGGATGCAGTCAGGGCAAATTGAGGCTGTACTTTTGGTCTTAGTGAACACTGCCAAGACCTGCTCTCTGCTAGTAGTGAGGGGGAATCATGCTAGTAGGTATTCCATGGGGGAGGCAGGAGTGGAGTGGGAGTGAAGTTTGAGCTGAATTTATCAGCCAGCAGATTCACTATGTTGCTGTGTTCAGTGAACGTAGCACCAATGACCACCAGTTTGGCACACTGCTGTGTCCTGCCTTTAAGGTTACGGACATAGCTGTAGAAGGTCTTGTGATTATTTTTAGCCTGTGAGGCTATCTTGACCTCATAATTGGCCTTGTTGAACTTATTTAATCCTCGTAGTTTCCTTTTTAATCAGAGAGATCTTATCATTATGGGGGTTGCTCTTCCTGATTTTAGCCATGACTTTTTTTCTTTTTGTATATACCCAGTTAAGGTTAGGATTCCACCAGTGTGATTTGTTTTTGTTTTGGAGTTACTTATAGTAGGCACAACAGCCTCTATACAGCCATTTACATGGTTGTACAGGGTCTCTGTGAACAATTCTGCATAGGTTGACATGAACTCAAGGTTAGCAGGGGCATTGAAATTTGACAAATTATCACTTATTAGGATGTAGCTTGCTTTGGAATAGTTCCTAACTTTTACAGGGTTTGCTGGGGTTACTGAGTTGATTTTTATTTTGTTGGAGACAACTTTATGGTTCAGCCTCACCAGTGAGAATGTGACATGGGTGTGCATTGCTCTCTCATATTGGTGAGTGCCAGGTCCAATATGTTTAAATCTCTGGTGGGTGTAGACACTATCTGGTCAAGGGTATTTTTATTAGTGAAGTGCAGGAATCATTGTACCTGTGAGTTTGAGGCAGTGTGTGTGTTTCCCAGTCTGTAGGGGGTAGTTAAAGTCTTCCATGAATAGGATATTTGGTTTAATGGTGAGTGTCTCTAGTAGGTCTAGATATGAGGTATGGGATTCTTGGGATATAGAGGGTGACCTGTAGCTTGCTAGGATATGGTATGGGACTTTGTTTACAGAGATTTGCACATGGAGAAACTCCAGGGCATTGTCTTGTTTAACCAACATAGGTTCATAGATTCATAGGTTCATACTAGGCTATCTGCCCTAGGCATTTATAAGCCTAGCTAGAGTGTGTTTGGCTTTCGCCACCCATTTTAAATTAATTTTGCTATGCCCTTTTTCGAGGTTAGTATACTGTGCCTCTGTCTAACAGTGACACAGAAGTGATACCCGGGGTAAAGCTATGATTCCCCATCCACTCATCAAGATTCTCTTGAAGAGAGTCAATGAGGGACTCTGCCTAACCTGGACTGGGATTTTATTCCAGAGTGAAGGGAGCCTCTGGGTTATGAATCTGTCCCTCCAGCATGTCCTATTTATTTCAGTGCTGAGGTTCAAGTCTCTCGAGCACGTAGCTCGATGGGATTTGGATTTTCTGAGGTGCAGCATGTCCATTAATTCTGGGTTGGACATGGCTTTATACGTCAGGCACAGATCGCCTCTGAGCAGGCGGTATGCCACTGAGTAGAGCTGGAGTTTCTTTAACTGGGCAGCATATGGCATCTGTCTGAGCCCTTTGATCCTCTTGGTGAGGTACTTTTGGGGTCTTTCCAGTTGCTGCAGGTGTCTGGTAAGGTACATCCCAAAAGGGGCATTGTACTCAATTATGGGCCTGATGAGGGATGAGTAAAGAGGCACGATGACCTCCCCTGATCTAGATGTGAATCCCTTCATGATTAGGTGGGCTATATAAAATGTTTTTCTAACCACTTTGGCCACGTGGTTGTCAAATGAGAGATTGCTATCAACTTGGGTCCCCAGGTCCCTAATTACTTCTTCCGTACTTAATGGATTACCACCTATGTGGTAATTTGTGGGCACTTTGTTTTTGCCAAAGGGGATGACTATACACTTTTTGGTGTTTAGCTTGAAGCCATGGCTCTGGCACCAGTTGTCTGTTTCTATGAGGCCCTTTTGGGGGATGCTTGTGTCGGCTGGAGAGTCTATTATGGCACCCAGTTTGCAGTCATCTGCGAACTTGGTCAGCCACAGTCCTTCCGTGTTGGCCTGTACCTCCGAGAAATATATACCGAACAGGAGAGGTCCCAGGACTGTGCCTTGTGAGACACCACTTGTAACTGGTTTGGAGTCTGACATGGCTCCAGCAATTCTAACCATGTGGGTTCTGTCCTTGAGCCAGTTTGCAACCCATCTAGTGACATAGGGGTTTATATTTAAGCTGGTGAGCTTATCTATAATGCCCGAGTGGGGTACTGTATCGAAGGCTTTTGCGAGGTCCAGGTAGGCTGTGTGGACCACCTTTCCCTCGTCAATGGCCTTTTTGACTGTTTCAAAGAAATCGACCAGGTTTAAGAGGCAGGATCTGCCCTTAACAAAGCCGAACTGGGTAGGATCCAGTGTCTGTAGGTCCCCAATATCTTTTTTATGAGGTCCATGATGATCCTTTCCATAGCTTTGCAGACCAAGCTAGTCAGGCTTATGGGGCGATAGTTTCCAGGATCCGTTGAGGCACCACCTTTGTGGAGAGGGACCACTGTTGCTGTACGCCACTCTTTGGGTACATATCCTGTGGTAAGGCTGAGATTGAACAGTAGTTTTATGTTTGGGTTTAGCTCTTCTTGGAGTTCATGTAGGACACAGCCGGGACACCGTCTGGTCCCATTGATGCTGTGTTTTTGCTTTGGAGAGGGCGGCTCTTACCTGAGCATCTGAGATGTCAGGGGGGCAACACTCTGCTGGGATAGATATTTGCCCTTTTGGTGGGGAAGAAGTTTGCGCTGAACCTGTCAGCTAGGATGTTGGCAATGTCTGTGGGTTTGGTGTATTTTTTGTCATTTTGAACTAATTCTGAGCATATCTGGGAATTCCCACCCAGGTTCCTAACATAACTAAAGAAAGCCTTGTGATTATCCTTAGTGTCCTATGCAATTTTTCTCTCGAAGCTGGCCTTAGACGATTTTATGAGTGCCCGTAGTTTTTTGCTAACACTGATCAGAGATGCCTTCCCTTTTTGGGATTTTGCTCTATCATGTAGTAGCTTCCTCCTTCTATTGTATAGTTTGTTTATGGCTGGGGTCCACCAGACAGGACGTCTGCCTTTGGAGGATTGGGTCTTGGTTTTATATGGGATTGCATGATCCATGCATTCCTGAAGGTGTTCATAGAATGCGTTTATAAAGGATTCTGCGGTCTGGGCTGTAGTTTCCACAGGCCCAGGGGCTTTGAAGGATTCCACCTCGGTTTTGAGGAGTGTGAAATTTGCTTTAGAGAAGTTTTTCACTGTGGTTTTCTGGGCAGGGGGTGGGGTCAGGATGTGAATATCCAGTGAGATTAGTTTATGGTCTGATCTTACCAGTGAGGGATACACTTCTGGTCTGGAGCATAGAGTCCCCATGTTGGTGATGATCAGGTCCAGTATGTTTTCCCCTCTTGTGGGAGTGGTAACAAGTTGTTCCATAGCATTTGAGTTTATAAATTCTAGGAACCTTTGGGCTAGGGTGTTGGAGCTAGAGTAATGCTCCCAGTCTATGTTTGGGTAGTTGAAGTCGCCCAATATAATGGTGTTTGGAGAGACCTTCATATTTTCCAGTGTTCTCAGGAAGGCCGAGTGGGGTTCCTGGGTTTGGGAGGGTGGTCTGTAGCAGGCTGTAAACTGGAAGGCAGTTTTACCCACTGTTAGTTGCACATGGATAGTCTCTGATGCTTTGTGCTGTGCCACCAACCTGGAGGTGTGGGTATCTTTGACGAATATTGATACCCACACCTCCAGGTTGGTGGCACAGCATGAAGCATCAGAGACTATCCAGGAACCCCACTCGGCCTTCCTGAGAACACTGGAAAATATGAAGGTCTCTCCAAACACCATTGGGATGACATGCTCAACAAGCCACGATTTTTCGCTAGGGACGGCTTGCACCTATCACCCCTGGGCTTTCGGATATTGGCAAAGGCTCTTGCTACCCCCATAGTGCCTTTTTTAGGCAAGGCTCAAAAGACAAACCCACCTCCATAGGTATCACAAGGGATAAGAAACTAAGAGTAATGCTACTCAATGCCAGAAGTCTAAACCTCAAGATGCATGCACTCGAAACTCTCCTTAGCATGGAGAACATCGATATCTATGCAGTAACAGAAACCTGGTTCAAGGCTCCCGAGAGCACCCCAGCACTACCAGGTTATACCTTCATACCATACTTTTCAGCCCCAAAACTTGGACCGAACCACAAAAGGAACACTGAACAGTAACACCTTTAGGTTTCTTTGGGTTTTATTTGCTATGTCAGTAGGTTTGTCAGTTTGGCATTGCCTATAAAAGGCTCTAAGGGGTGGATAAAGTTTTAGCCAATATTCAGAAGCCTAGGGGAGACAGATGCTTACAAGCCTTTCTAAAGCAACATATTTTGTTAATCATGTCCTCCCATGCTGGCAACATTGAATCCCCTTGGGAAGACATCAGAAACTAAGACAGTTATTGAAGTCAATCATCTTTTGTTCATTCTGTATCATCGTCCTTGGTGAAGGTAGAATGCTGCTCAATGCAAGGCACATAACTGCCTATGACACATATTCATAGAGAAACAATATGTCTCTTCATATGGTCCACTGAGGTATTTCTCAGGTCATTATCGAATAGATCCACAGCTCCATTTACCGTCAAAAATAAAAAAGAAAATAGTAGACCTTTGTAGGATGCAAACTACTAATGTGGTCTTCTATAGTCTGCTATTGGATCTACTATACCAGCACATAGCTTGTTAGTAGCAACTACGGACAGATGACCTAACCTACATGTGTGCAGACTCTCTGGTGCCACCTTTCTGTCTTGTACAAGGTTACTGTTGTTATTCTGCTGTTGATATCTTGTATGGTCATGTAGGAGGATGTTCGAGCCATACATGTACATATATCACATGCATATACACACACACATATATATATATATATATATATATATATATATATATATATATATATATATATAGATATAGATATATATATATATATATATATATCTATACTAATTCCGTGACAAGGCAGGTGGTAATCTGCAACACTACATTCTTCTGTTCTGGTCCATAGTAGTAAACTTGTAGAATAAAGAAGTTGCAGAGTTCCACGACAGATTTACCTGTTATTAAACAAAAAGAAGTAAGCGCTTTTGCAATCTACACAGTTTGCTTCTTCAGACTGTATTACAATGTCAAACTATCTAACCAAGCATTTTAAAGCTTTACCTATTAGCACATTGCAGTTAATTAGTCACAATTACCTACTTAAAGGTGTTAAGTAATTTACATAAAGATTCCTTTCAGTAAAAACCTTTTTTTAAAAACCAACACTTCTTATTAGCCATTGGCATTACATTGTATCAGGTTCTATCTTAAAAAACAACACAGATTATACAATATTATACATAAGAATATAAAAAATATATACAAATATATATGTATAAAAAATATAAAGATAAATACATATTTAAGAAAAAATAATAAAGCATGCCTATAAACTGCATGTATATTAATATTGTTATAATAAAACCTCCTAGCAGAGTCTTGACCATCTTGGCAGACAAAAATTAAATTATTTAATATACGCTTGAATTCAATTGGGAGGAATATAGACCTAGGGCAAAGGCAACATACTGCATAACAAAGCATGGATACATTTAAATAATTTCATGCAAGGGCATCAGCATCTGTTTAATGTTTCAGATGTCGAGCCTTTAGGAAAGGTTTAAGTGATACTGCATCATTTATACATGGGTGCTTATCAGCATTCAGTTTTATTATCAACTTTTGTTCAGATTCTTCCGTTCTGTTTTTTTATGTCACCTCCTCTTAGGCCTTCCTTAACTACCTCAAGCACAAAAAATTTAAAGTTTTGGTCTTTCCCTACTTTTAGAATATGTTTGGCTAGAGCATTAGTTTCTTTACCTGTCGCAATGTCTCTAATGTGTTCTAAAATTCATTCTTTTAAGATCCTATTTGTTTTACCTATATAATATGCTTTACATATCTGACAAAAACTGAAATATTAGTTCTACAATCTGCATACATATTTGCTTCTATTCTGAATTTATTGACTGGATGAAAAAAGGTAGTGCAAGAAAAAATGTATCTGCATGCTGTACATTTTCTACAGGGGTAGGTGCCTTTCCTCTGTGATGTAACCTCATGTATGATATTGTGTGATTTATAACATAACTGCCTTTTTAAAGACTTTTTGTTTATGAAAGAAAAGTGTGGTACTGAGTCTATCATTGTTTCCAAATCCTTGGATGCAGTTAGAATATTCCAATTCTTTTTAAAAACATCACAGAACACATTTATATAGCTGGTAAAGGTAATAGGAAAACACAGTCTCATGTTATTTTGTTGTCTGTCCTTTGTCTCTTGGTTTCCTATTCCCTCTGAAAAATAAGGACGACCTTTGCTCCCTCTTTCAGCAAGTGCTTCATTGACACATAAATCTATTTCAGATTTAGAATAGCCTCTGCTGATAAACTCGTCCTTCAGTGTTTCAGTTGCTTGCATAAGCTCACTGTCACTGTTATGTATTCTCATGTTCCTAATCATCTGTCCTTTTAGGACATTTCTGCTAACATGTCTGGGATGCATACTACCTTTATGCAGTAAACAATTTTTCCTTGTCGGTTTCCTGTAAAGACTAGTTTTCATATCCTTTAACCCAGATTTTTGAACCATAACATCCAGGAATTCGATTTTATCATGAGAATATTTATAAGTAAATTTCAAAAAAGTTGTAGTATGCAGATAATCTAAAAAGTATTTTAATTCAGTTTCTGACTTCCCCCATAAAATAAAGAGGTCGTCCACGAACCGTACATACCATAACACGTTTGCTATACTCATGTTCTTGCAATAAACATGTGTTTTCCCACTGCATCAAAGCTAGATTGGCGTAGCTATTGGCACAGGCAGTGCCCATAGCTACGCCTATCTTTTGTAAATAATAATGTTCACCAAAATTAAAAACATTATTCTCCAAGACTATTTCTAATAATCCACATATCATTCCAACTTTGTCATTGGGGAATGATTGCTTATCAATAAGTAGTTCTCGAATCCTTTCAATACCCCATTGGTTAGGAATGACTGTAAAAAGATAATTAATATCAAGTGTAACTAACAGAAAGTCTTGATGTAATCCCTTTATCTCTATATATAATTTCTGTAAAAAGGTCTTGGTATCTTTTAAAATTGAATTACATGTATCTAAAACAGGGTGCAAGTTCTTTTCTTTAAAAATTGACAGTGGTTCTGTGGCCCGGCCTTTGCTACAGACTATGGGTCTCATAGGGGGGCACATTAAATTCTTATGATTTTTTGGTAATCCATATATAATGGGAATAGTAGGGTGTTCTATTCTAAAGTATTTAAAAAGTTCTTCTGAGAACATATTTATCATCAACATGTCAAAAAGATAAAATTCAATCCTATCTAATATTCCTTTTAAGATAGTATTATTAATCTGTACATATGTTTCATCATCAGATAGTAAATTCATCATTTGCTCTATATAAAAGCTTTTATCCATGACAATAATGCCTCCGCCTTATCTGTTGGTCTAATTACAATAGATTTCAAGTTGCGTAGTTCATTTAATGCAGCCATTTCATCTCTGCTTAAGTTATAAAAATGTTTTGGTCTATCATGCTCAAAAACTTCACTTATCTCTTTTTCACAAATAGATATAAATGACTCTACCATAGGATGTGGTTTAGGTATAAAGCTACTAGGTTTCTTATAACAATTAAAGTGCATATCATCTGTATTTTTAAAAATTGTTTTAAGAGTCAATGTCCTACCGAATAATTTTAGTTCTTTTATTAATTCAACCATCTCAGTTGTCTGTGCCAGTATAAATGATAAACCTCTATTTAAAACTGCTAAATGCACACCTGTTAGTTCAAATGAGGAGAGGTTCACTACCAGCCCCCCTGATTCCTGCTGCGGGTATTTATTCCTGTTTGACCTGTTGCTGTTGTCTGGTTGTATCGTACAGGAGCTTTCCGACCTCTGCTCCTCGATCTGTTCTTTATTGGGAGATGTGTGTTTAGTAAAAATGGCTCGATGGTAGTCCCGGTCGTCTCCCTCAATTGCATTGAAAAAGGAGGTAAAGGGCCTTTCTTAGAGTTATTATTAACTGTGCCCTTAACGTTTTTGCATACTACGGGGTTCCCTGGTGGTGTTCTGTTTGATTGCTGTTCCATCGTACCAGTTTGTGTGGGCGTTTCTCTTCCGGGTGATACATTTCCTATATGTGCCTCTTCTCTCTCAGTAGGTTGATGTGTATGTTCATCTTCATGTTCTGGTTGGTTGATTTGCAGGTTCCTGTTTGTATGGGGTGGTTTAAACCAAGCAAACACCGCCCCTTTTTGAAAATCATTCATATCACGCTGCAGTTTCTTACTTTTAATGTTCTGCAATCTTTTTTCATATTGCAGAATGTTTTCATGTAAAGTATCCATTTTGTCAGCTATTACTCCCATACTAAATGCGGCATACAGTTCATCTTGTAATTCATTTAATTCGGTTGCCAGTTCTTTTTCTTGTGGTAAAAAGAAATCTATAAGTAAGTGCATGTAATCATAGCTCAGTTGCAGGTTCAGTTGTTGCCAGGTTTTTAGTAGTTGAGGACATTGATCTCCGTATATGGGCATAGTTAGTACCCTTAAACCTCTGGGTGCTATTTTATATCTCAGTGATGCTTCCATACTTGTTTCTTCATTAATATCCATGGAGCAATCTTCAGAGAACACAGGTTTTAGCACAGAGGGTTATTATTATCCATAACCAACATACGATTGAATCATTCTTTCTGTATATATGTATTAGAGTTATGTCCATGTAAACCATTCGTTCTGTATCATATCCTTCTGCCATGTCTCAGTCTCTCTCCCAACAACACACCAATGCAAAGAAAATGGACCGAGTACTGAGTTCACTCTGACAACGACGCAGAGTACCAAAATTGTAGAATAAAGAAGTTGCAGAGTTCCACGACAGATTTACCTTTTATTAAACAAAAAGAAGTAAGCGCTTTTGCGATCTACACAGATTGCTTCTTCAGACTGTATTACAATGTCAAACTATCTAACCAAGCATTTTAAAGCTTTACCTATTAGCACATTGCAGTTAATTAGTCACAATTACCTACTTAAAGGTGTAAGTAATTTACATAAAGATTCCTTTCAGTAAAAACTTTTTTTTAAAAACCATCACTTCTTATTAGCCATTGGCATTACATTGCATCAGGTTCTATCTTAAAAAACAACACAGATTATACAATATTATACATAAGAATATAAAAAATATATACAAATATATATGTATAAAAAATATAAAGATAAATACACCTGTGTTCTCTGAAGATTGCTCCATGGATATTAATGAAGAAACAAGTATGGCCTTTTGAGACAAGTATAGGAACACTGAGAACAAACTCTACAAGTTCAAAAGGCTGCAGTGGCAGCGGTTCCACATGGAAGCATCACTGAGATATAAAATAGCACCCAGAGGTTTAAGGGTACTAACTATGGCCACATACGGAGATCAATGTCCTCAACTACTAAAAACCTGGCAACAACTGAACCTGCAACTGAGCTATGATTACATGCACTTACTTATAGATTTCTTTTTACCACAAGAAAAAGAACTGGCAACCGAATTAAATGAATTACAAGATGAACTGTATGCCACATTTAGTATGGAAGTAATAGCTGACAAAATGGATACTTTACATGAAAACATTCTGCAATATGAAAAAAGATTGCAGAACATTAAAAGTAAGAAACTGCAGCGTGATATGAATGATTTTCAAAAAGGGGCGGTGTTTGCTTGGTTTAAACCACCCCATACAAACAGGAACCTGCAAATCAACCAACCAGAACATGAAGATGAACATACACATCAACCTACTGAGAGAGAAGAGGCACATATAGGAAATGTATCACCCGGAAGAGAAACGCCCACACAAACTGGTACGATGGAACAGCAATCAAACAGAACACCACCAGGGAACCCCGTAGTACGCAAAAATGTTAAGGGCACAGTTAATAATAACTCTAAGAAAGGCCCTTTACCTCCTTTTTCAATGCAATTGAGGGAGATGAACGGGACTACCATCGAGCCATTTTTACTAAACACACATCTCCCAATAAAGAACAGATTGAGGAGCAGAGGTGGGAAAGCTCCTGTACGATACAACCAGACAACAGCAACAGGTCAAACAGGAATAAACACCCGCAGCAGGAATCAGAGGGGCTGGTAGTGAACCTCTCCTCATTTGAACTAACAGGTGTGCATTTAGCAGTTTTAAATAGAGGTTTATCATTTATACCGGCACAGAAAACTGAGATTGTTGAATTAATAAAAGAACTAAAATTATTCGGTAGGACATTGACTCTTAAAACAATTTTTAAAAATACAGATGATATGCACTTTAATTGTTATAAGAAACCTAGTAGCTTTATACCTAAACCACAGCCTATGGTAGAGTCATTTATATCTGTTTGTGAAAAAGAGATACGTGAAGTTTTTGAGCATGATAGACCAAAACATTTTATAACTTAAGCAGAGATTAAATGGCTGCATTAAATGAACTACGCAACTTGAAATCTATTGTAATTAGACCAACAGATAAGGGCGGAGGCATTATTGTCATGGATAAAAGCTTTTATATAGAGCAAATGATGAATTTACTATCTGATGATGAAACATATGTACAGATTAATAATACTATCTTAAAAGGAATATTAGATAGGATTGAATTTTATCTTTTTGACATGTTGATGATGAATATGTTCTCAGAAGAACTTTTTAAATACTTTAAAATAGAACACCCTACTATTCCCATTATATATGGATTACCAAAAAATCATAAGAATTTAATGTGCCCCCCTATGAGACCCATAGTCTCTAGCAAAGGCCGGGCCACAGAACCACTGTCAATTTTTAAAGAAAAGAACTTACACCCTGTTTTAGATACATGTAATTCAATTTTAAAAGATACCAAGACCTTTTTACAGAAATTATATATAGAGATAAAGGGATTACATCAAGACTTTCTGTTAGTTACACTTGATATTAATTATCTTTTTACAGTCATTCCTAACCAATGGGGTATTGAAAGGATTCGAGAACTACTTATTGATAAGCAATCATTCCCCAATGACAAAGTTGGAATGATATGTGGATTATTAGAAATAGTCTTGGAGAATAATGTTTTTAATTTTGGTGAACATTATTATTTACAAAAGATAGGCGTAGCTATGGGCACTGCCTGTGCCAATAGCTACGCCAATCTAGCTTTGATGCAGTGGTAAAACACATGTTTATTGCAAGAACATGAGTATAGCAAACGTGTTATGGTATGTACGGTTCTTGGACGACCTCTTTATTTTATGGGGGAAGTCAGAAACTGAATTGAAAGACTTTTTAGATTATCTGCATACTACAACAACTTTTTTGAAATTTACTTATAAATATTCTCATGATAAAATCGAATTCCTGGATGTTATGGTTCAAAAATCTGGGTTAAAGGATATGAAAACTAGTCTTTACAGGAAACCGACAAGGAAAAATTGTTTCCTGCATAAAGGTAGTATACATCCCAGACATGTTAGTAGAAATGTCCTAAATGGACAGATGATTAGGAACATGAGAATACATAACAGTGACAGTGAGCTTATGCAAGCAACTGAAACACTGAAGGACGAGTTTATCAGCAGAGGCTATTCTAAATCTGAAATAGATTTATGTGTCAATGAAGCACTTGCTGAAAGAGGGAGCAAAGGTTGTCCTTATTTTTCAGAGGGAATAGGAAACGAAGAGACAAAGGACAGAAAACAAAATGACATGAGACTGCGTTTTCCTATTACCTTTACCAGCGATATAAATGTGTTCTGTGATGTTTTTAAAAAGAATTGGAATATTCTAACTGCATCCAAGGATTTGGAAACAATGATAGACTCAGTACCACACTTTTCTTTCATTAACAAAAAGTCTTTAAAAAGGCAGTTATGCTATAAATCACACAATATCATAGGTTCATAGGTTCATACTAGGCTATCTGCCCTAGGGCATTTATAACCCTAGCCAGAATGTGTTTGGCTTTCGCCACCCATTTTAAATTTATTTTGCTATGCCCTTTTTCGAGGTTAGTATACTGTGCCTCTGTCTAACAGTGACACAGAAGTGACACCCGGGGTAAACCTACAATCTCCCATCCACTCATCAAGATTCCTCTTGAAGAGAGTCAATGAGGGACTCTGCCTAACCTGGACTGGGATTTTATTCCAGAGTGAAGGGAGCCTCTGGGTTATGAATCTGTCCCTCCAGCATGTCCTATTTATTTCAGTGCTGAGGTTCAAGTCTCTTGAGCGCATAGCTCAATAGGATTTGGATTTTCTGAGGTGCAGCATGTCCATTAATTCCGGGTTGGACTTGGCTTTATACGTCAGGCACAGATCGCCTCTGAACAGGCGATATGCCACTGAGTAGAGCTGGAGTTTCTTTAACCGGGCAGCATATGGCATCTGTTTGAGCCCTTTGATCCTCTTGGTGAGGTACTTTTGGGGTCTTTCCAGTTGCTGCAGGTGTCTGGTAAGGTACATCCCAAAAGGGGCATTGTACTCAATTATGGGCCTGATGAGGGATGAGTAAAGAGGCACGATGACCTCCCCTGATCTAGATGTGAATCCCTTCATGATTAGGTGGGCTATATAAAATGTTTTTCTAACCACTTTGGCCACGTGGTTGTCAAATGAGAGATTGCTATCAACTTGAGTCCGCAGGTCCCTAATTACTTCTTCTGTACTTAATGGATTACCACCTATGTGGTAATTTGTGGGCACTTTGTTTTTGCCAAAGGGGATGACTATACACTTTTTGGCATTTAGCTTGAGGCCATGGCTCATACATGAGGTTACATCACAGAGGAAAGGCACCTACCCCTGTAGAAAATGTAAAGCATGCAGATACATTTTTTCTTGCACTACCTTTTTTCATCCAGTCAATAAATTCAGAATAGAAGCAAATATGTATGCAGATTATAGAACTAATAATATAATATATTTCAGTTTTTGGCAGATATGTAAAGCATATTATATAGGTAAAGCAAATAGGATGTTAAAAGAACGAATTTTAGAACATATTAAAGACATTGCGACAGGTAAAGAAACTAATGCTCTAGCCAAACATATTCTAAAAGAAGGGAAAGACCATAACTTTAAATTTTTTTGTGCTTGAGGTAGTTAAGGAAGGCCTAAGAGGAGGTGACATAAAAAACAGAACGGAAGAATCTGAACAAAAGTGGATAATAAAACTGAATGCTGATAAGCACCCAGGTATAAATGATGCAGTATCACGTAAACCTTTCCTAAAGGCTCGACATCTGAAACATTAAACAGATGCTGATGCCCTTGCATGAAATTATTTAAATGTATCCATGCTTTGTTATGCAGTATATTGCCCTTGCCCTAGGTCTACATTCCTCCCAATTGAATTCAAGCGTTTATTAAATAATTTATTTTTTGTCTGCCAAGATGGTCAAGACTTTGCTAGGAGGTTTTATTATAACAATATTAATATACATGCAGTTTATAGGCATGCTTTATTAATTTTTCTTAACTATGTATTTATCTTTATATTTTTTATACATACATATTTGTATATATTTTTTATATTCTTATGTATAATATTGTATAATCTGTGTTGTTTTTTAAGATAGAACCTGATACAATTTAATGCCAATGGCTAATAAGAAGTGTTGTTTTTTAAAAAAAGTTTTACACCTTTAAGTAGGTAGTTGTGACTAATTAACTGCAATGTACTAATAGGTAAAGCTTTAAAATGCTTGGTTAGATAGTTTGACATTGTAATACAGTCTGAAGAAACGATCTGTGTAGATCGCGAAAGCGCTTACTTCTTTTTGTTTAATAACAGGTAAATCTGTCGTGGAACTCTGCAACTTCTTTATTCTACAATTTTGGTACTCTGTGTCGTTGTCAGAGTGAACTCAGTACTCGGTCCATTTTCTTTCCATAGTAGTAGACTACCTTCACCCCATATTCTTAGGCTGTGTACTTCCCTACTTACTGTTTTAATATTGTTAATAAGACATATATAATAGTTGTGCAGAAGAGTCTGTCCAGCTGAGTTGGATAACAGCAGCTTATCATTGTTTGGCGATGAGTACCCCTTATCAATTAATATAGAAGTAAATAACCAGCAAAAAGTGCTTCGAAAGTGAATAAATAAAAATACTTTGTTTAGAAGTAATGTAGTACTGTTTAATATACAGAGAAATATTGAAATGCACAAGTAAACAGAAATAATCTTTTTAGAGTAAATAGAATGCAACAAAAACACAGATAGTCTCAAATAGCTAATTTCCAAACTACAAGAATTACTGAGTCTTGAGATAAACTTATTTGAATTTCCAGGCAAAGAGATCCAG
This sequence comes from Protopterus annectens, assembly GCF_019279795.1. NCBI lineage: Eukaryota > Metazoa > Chordata > Ceratodontiformes > Protopteridae > Protopterus > Protopterus annectens. The sequence goes on from NC_056726.1 coordinate 1,558,116,627, forward strand.
GACTGGGATTCATTAATGCTAATTTGTCATGCTGAGGTGGTTTTCATGATGAGCAGAGTGTTTGGGATTGAAGAAGCATTGTTACATGACATGGCCAAACTGAAAACAAGGGTATGCAGAACTATATGCTAATGACTGTATAATGAGCAAGTCTATATTATATCAGCGAACGCCTGAAATTGTGAACGTTGTATAATCGACCCAAAATCTTTGAAAATCCAAAATGCCGAACACACGGATCAGCAATTTTTTTCCCAGGGAAATAAAATCGGTAATCCGTAAAAAACAAACAAACAAAAAAAAAAATAAAAGAAAAAAAAATAAACAAAAAAACAAACACAAAATAAAGTGGGAGGCTTCACACCCCCCTATTTAAATATACCAACTCCGAGATCACGCCACAGTGGAGGAAATGGCAAAGTCCCGAAAACGGCCCAGTATATGTGTGGTTAATACTGTCAGGATGTGGCCAACACTTTCTCCCGGCTGTTGTGTTATAGTGGTGTACGTACAGTACTGTAGTTGACAGGGCCATGTTCCAAGAACTCCAGTCCCAACTATTCTGCATGTCAGCTATACCTGTTGTACACACTGCCCAGACATCAATATCTGTTATTGCAGGAAAGCTGGACAGGTGATGGACAGGGAGCCACACATATGGACAGTACACACCTACACAGTGCCTACCATACCTCTCAACTGTACAGACCTATTGCAGAATGTCCAGAAGTTTGCATCATATTTGTGGTCTGTATATCATGAAATAGTGGTTGTCTGGCAATTTATTGGCAAATCAAGTAAGACTAAGGTCAGAAAATAGTGACAGATTGTAGTGCCAGACTTCATACCCTATAGAAAAACGCATGCTAATGCAAAACCTGTTATTGAATCACCTTTCTAGGTTTGTAAGGTCAATACTTAAAAATGGTCCCTATATTAAGGCCTCTGTCCCCCAATTACTTATGGCTTTGTCCAGATGTCTAGCTCTCAGAAGTTGAGAGGTATGGTGCCTAGTAGGATAGCAGTTACCTGCAGGTCAGTGTACTGCCAGTTTATAAAAGGCTGCCACCTTTCTGTGTCAGGCACACTGATAACATGTCACTGGCCAACAGACATACCCCTGGAATGACACAGGTTGTCACAGAAGGAGCACAGGTATGCCTTGTATATCTGTTCTGCTTGTCGTAACATTGCATTTGGCTTTCAACTATTTGCAAAACAAGAAAGGGTCATGTCAAAACAGCAATGGCGGACAGTGGGGAAGCGTACCTCTCAACCTAGAAACATCAAAAATCTGGACAAAGAATCATGAAAAATAGGTACAAATCTGTATGCTGATTAACACGAAATGTTCATACATAATTATGTAATCCCACATAAAACTTTATGTAAATAGAATGACAGTAGTGTAAGCCATGGGCCTCTTGCACAGCTTTTCCAACTTATTTTTAATTTCATTTTTTTGCTTGACATACTGTGATTTGCATTGTCAGACCAACTCAGTAGCTGTAAATGCACAACAAAATAAACTAGGTGAACTGCATGTTTTCAGCCTTCAGAGTTTTAGCCCAAGTACTGACAGACCCTCTCCTACATTCATCCTAAAGCATCAAAACTATCATTATAATCCAGGTGCTGTTAGCTGGCCACTCTTGCTTCTCTGCTGCCTGTAGTGGAAAAATATGTGTTTTATCTTGAGTGCTGGAAAGTGTACTGTACTTATTTAAAATGTTTTTCTTATAATGCAGTACAGAACATAATAATTCTGATTTTCTGTTCCTGAATTTGGGTTAATGATATTTTTTGCTCTTTCCACTGAGGCACAAATGCCATTGTGCATGACATTTTTTCACTTCTGTTGTATCTGTAGCTACACCCTTGACTTGTTACACCCTCCTCCTTTAAAAGTACAACAACACAGTACAGCATTAGCAATGCATCTACATACTGTGGGAGTAGAACCCACAGCCTTCTGCATCAAAAGCAAGTATTTAACCTGTTATGGTATTAACAGTGCAAGCACTCAGCATAAGCAACACTAAACTTCTCTTCCCCTGAAGCTCTCGGTTCCTTGTAAAATCCACTCGACACTCAAATGTATCTTTCAACTTTGAAGCACAAGAAATCTGGAAAAAGCCAAAATTTATGGGGGGGGGGATAAAAGCCCAAAAACCAGGGACACATTTTAAACAATGCTTATATAGTTTTGTAAAGTTGCTAGAATAAAATGTATTACCACCATGCATTTCGCTGCCAAGTCTTTGCCTCAGGACCTTCTGTACTACAGTCATAGCAACATACCACTATGCCAAATCTGCAGTTTCCTGAAAGATAGGAAGACTGAAACTTAACATAATTTAGTGAATTCAGTTCTCACTTCTCACCATAGCTCTCAGCTTCTTAGCACAAAACACCTGGACAAAGCCAATAATGGGGGAATACAGTCCCCAAACATATTTAGTGAATTCAGTTCTCACCATAGCTCTCAACCTCTTAGTGCAAAATATCTGGACAAAGCCAATAATGGGGGAACACAGCCCCAAAAATAGGGACAAATTTCAAATACTGATCTTATAAACTTAGAAAATTGCTAGAATAAAAGGTTTTGTGTTACCATGTATTTTCTGAAGAATATGAAGTCTGAAATTCAAATGCCTGTCATTATTTAGTGAATTCAATCCTTCACTGATTTGCCACAAAAATCCAGAAAACAGATTTTATGAGGAACAGATCAAAAATATGAGGCAAATGTCTGGAAAGTGGTGGTGGGTAGGGAATTTAGGCTCGTGTTACCTGTGCCCAAAGTACAACACACAGAATTAGCTCTATCTACAACCTCAGCAGAAGAATTAGCTCTAAATACAATCTTGGCAGCAGAATAAAATATAAATCATCAGTTAGCACCTCGGCAGCAGACCTACTTGCACCTTCCTTCCCTTCCAAGCTTTGTTTCTGGAAGTAAGTTCTGTTCAACCACCATCAGCTACTGTTCCTAAATTGCACCTACGTTCAACAGCCTCGTGGCTTCCAGAAATGCATGCATGTTATGCTGTTGAGCTCAATTCTGACAGGCTGGCAGGCCGTTTCATGGAGCTGACGTCATCGCGCATGTGATGACATCAGTTCAAAAGAGCGGGAAAAAAATTTAAATAAAAGAGTTGAGAAATTCAGAAATTAAGGGGTTCCACTCAAGAATCGTGGAACCCCATTATTTGGACATCAAAACCATTAAATAATGAGTAATTCGGTATGGTTGGGAGGTATGTGGGGAAGCAGACGTCATACCCATAAGAGCAAACAAGTAATTACCATACCAGTATCCCAACTGTCTATGGCAGAACATTATTAACACCCTGTCCCCATGTGTGCGTCTTTGTCTAACTGTCCTATTTGGGCCCCCCTAGGTGTCAGTCTGTGATAGTACGACAGCTAGGCCCACATGTAGCCTCATAATAACATATAGCAACACAAACCGTCTAAGGACCACAGCAAATGGAGTGGTGCAATGGTGGACAGCCTGCTAAATAGGTACACTCAGAGGTGTGAAATCCACAACCTTGTGTATGATGTAACGGCATTTACCCCACTCACATCAGAATTACAAATATATAACAGCAGCCACTGTGGCCAAAGCCTGTGACTGGACTATAGAAGGACAAAGAGACACACATAAGAGGACGGGGAACCACTGGCCAGACAAATGGAAAATGTGCACACCAGAACAATTTATGCAGTAATATATGTGCCATGCAGTGTATGGAGTCAGTAAACATCACCTGCAAATACACAACACACACCCATGTAAGTGGAGGTCCACAACAAAACAAAACTCCAAAAAATGGGCACCTCAGAGGCAAAATCACATGACAACTCCACAAACCTACACACCACAGACCATGAAGACACCACACACCAGGGTCTTGCAAACACTAAGGCCTTACCCCAAACCCCAAACACCTACCCTACACAGATAGGCTAACAGCACTGTCCCTCTACCCTGTTCCATACAGACTCTGCTGAGGTAACCCCTGTCTGGCATACAAAGTAATCCAGATTCTGCCTTGATGGGACTGTTGCACATCTGGAACTCAAGACCCACTCCATCAAGCTGTAGGCGCAGCATCAACCTATGGGCTGTGATATCAGTATGGCTTGTCAGTGTGACAGATACGTGTACCACATACTCCGCCGTCTGTGGAATACATTCCCTGTCAACAGCAACCCAAGTGCTTCAATACCCCTAGTGATGTTCTCCCTGTATAAGTGCACAGGAAGCACCAAATACAGTCCTGTGATTCCACCTGTGTCCCTGCTGGACAGGGGCTCTGTGTGCTGACATGTCATAACATGGGCTACACTCTTGTCTGTATGGGTTATAAGGGCTTCAGGGCCAATACCCTACTATTATCATAGCAACATATCAACCTATACACAACCGTCTGTCAGTGGTTCACCACATTACTCTGCACTGCTCTACCACTGACATACCTGGAAGTCACAGTGCTATGTGGAATATACTACACATATAATGGACATTTCTGCACAGTAGAAATCACTCTGTACCCACACCCATACCTCTCAACCTCTGACAGTAAGACATCTGGACAAGGTCATAAATAAAAGTGTGACAAAGGCCCAATGATAGGCACTTGTTGCAAATATTGCCCTTACATACCGAGAAAGTTGGTAGAATAACAGGTTTTGCATTAGCAGGAATTGTCTGAAGGTTATGAAGTCTGAAGCACTAATGTCTGTCATTATTTTGTAACATCAGTTTTCAATTATAAGCAACTTACTTGCCAAACACAAGTTTATGTAGACTGGATGAAATTTCTAGACAAACACCTGGACAATTTGCCAAAGAAATGTACAGTTGAGAGGAATGGCCACACCAGGATATGACTTTTCAGGTAAGAAGAATATCACACAAGCAGAAGCTCTACGGCCAGTATATCACCAAGTTGCTGGACTGTTTACACAGTCTTCATCAGTCAACCGGCTGTAGCCACACCTCTCAACTGGCCTTTTTGGGCAAGAATGTATATAGTCGGGCTCATAATATTGTTCTGTGCATCATACATCTTGTATTCCTCTGGTAAAGCACTGTGATGATCTGAGGATGTCTGTCACTAGGTAATGACACAATACATTCCAGTGTCAGACTTCAGATATGTCAGAAAATGTCTGCTAAAACAAACCCAGTACCTCTAGGAAAGTCCTGTTTACTTTTGAAAGGTATGGCTGTAGCACACAAAACCTCAGACTGGAGTACAGCTATCTCTGGAATGGAGTCCCGCTCTCACTATAGAAGGTCATACTGGGCATGCTGCTATACCTAGAGAATCACAGGCCATGTTGGAACCCACATTGGACTATATAACTGTATTGTGCATATATATGTCTGTGAATACAGACAGCTATGTACACTTTAACTGTCTCTACACACACCCATCAGACAGGATTACCCTCAGCTAGCTGTAGGTGGCCCATATGTGATATATCTGCATCTGTTGCGTGTGATACATAGACATTTATATGGGCAACATATTACAAAATGTCAAGCATACACACACACACATAGACACGGGGAAGAGAGAGACAGACACTGATAGAGAGAGAGAGAGAGAGAGAGAGAGAGATACAGGGGAGACACACAGAGAGTGAGTCATATACAGGGACACCCTGAATGGCATAGAGTGATGTCCTGCTGTGGACAGTGGCATACCAGTCATAACCAGTCGCATGTGCCAGCATGAAGGTGAGCTCCATTGTGTAAAAGTACTGAGGTGGGGGTTATAATATCACATCACCTACCTGTGTGTGTTTTGTGTGTGTGTGTGTGTGTGTGTGTGTGTGTGTGTGTGTGTGTGTGTGTGTCTGTAGGTTTAACTATTAGGAGGCCTTCCCACTCAGTACACTTCCCATTGCCCTACTTCACAAGATCTGCTGCTGTCCTTCACATTAGAACATTAGAAGTACCATTGGACACCTATCAGCCCTATAAGCTGTGTAGCACATGTGATAACTGCATAACACTATAGTACAAATAACTCAATCCTGGCAAATGTAAGTGTGTTTGTTTGTTTGTTTGTAGGTGAAACAGTTTTAGGCCATTCCCACCCAGTACACTTCCCAGTGCCCCACTTTAGCAGTCATGCTGATGTCATTCCCCTTAGAAGTACCTGTGCACAGCCCCAGCCCTATAAGCTCCATGGCACATGCAGTAACTATGTAACAGTATAGTACAAATAACTAGATAGGGAGGGGTTCTATTCCCAGTTCTGGCAAATGTGTGTAAGTGTGTATGTTTGAATGATGAAGTATTTGAGGACTTTCCAAACCAGTACACTTCCCAGTGCCCTACTTTAGCAGTCCTGCTGATGTCATTCCCCTTAGAAGTACCTTTACAAGACCCTAGCCCTATAAGCTCTGTGGCATGTAAAATGACTATGTAACAGTATAGTACAAATAACTAGATAGAAAGGGGTTCTATTTCTAGTTCTAGCAAATGTGTGTGTGTGTGTGTGTGTGTGTGTGTGTGTGTGTGTGTGTGTGTGTGTGTGTGTGTGTGTGTGTGTGTAAATGTGTATGTTTACAGGATGATGTATTTTGAAGGCCTTCCCACCCACAACACTTCCCAGTGCCCTACTTTATCAGTCCTGCTGATGTCATTCACCTTAGTAGTACCTTTGGGTAGTTGTCAGCCCAATAAGCTCTATAGCGCATGCGATAACTGCATAGCATTATAATATAAATAACTAGATAGGCAGGGGTTCTATTCCCAGTTCTGGCAAGAGTGTGTGTTTGTAAGTGTGTATGTTTGTAGGCTGAAGTATTTTGAGGTCTTTCCCACCCACAACATATCCCAGTGCCCTACTTTAGCAGTCCTGCTGATGTCATTCACCTTAAAAGTACCTTTGGGCAATTCTCAGCTCTATGAGCTCTGTAGTGCATGTGATAACTGTTTAACACTATAGTACAAATAACTAGATAGGTAGGGGTTGTAATCGCAGTCCTGACAAATGTAAGTGTGTGTGTTTCTTTGTACGTGAAACAGTTTTAGGCCATCAAACACTACACTTCCTAGTGCCCTACTTTAGCAGTCCTGCTGATGTCATTACCCTCAGAAATACCTTTGGACAACCCTCAGCCATATAAACTCTGTGGTGCATGCAACAACTACGTAACAGTATAGAACAAATAACTAGATAGGCAGAGGTTCTATTCTCAGGTCTGGCAAAAGTGTGTGTGTGTGTGTGTGTGTGTGTGTGTGTGTGTGTGTGTGTGTGTGTAAGTGTATATACAAGAGTTCATACACATGTATGTTTGTAGGATGAAGTATTTTGAGGACTTTCCCACCCAGTACACATCCCAGTGCCCTATTTTAGCAGTTCTGCTGATGTCATTCACCTTAGAATTACCTTTGGGCACTTCTCAGCTCTATAAGCTCTGTAGCTCATGCAATAACTGTGTAACACTATAGTACAAACAACTAGATAGGTAGGAGTTCTGATCCTAGTCCTGACAAATGCAAGTGTGTGTGTTTCTTTGTAAGTGAAACAGTTTTAGGCCATCAAACACTACACTTCCTAGTTCCCTACTTTAGCAGTCCTGCTGATGTCATTACCCTCAGAAATACCTTTGGACAACCCTCAGTCATACAAACTCTGTGCTGCATGCAATAACTATGTAACAGTATAGTACAAATAACTAGATATGCAGGGGTTCTATTCTCAGGTCTGGCAAAAGTGTGTGTATGTGTGTGTGTGTGTGTGTGTGTGTGTGTGTGTGTGTGTATGTGTGTGTGTGTGTGTGTGTGTAAGTGTATATACAAGAGTTTGTATGTGTGTATGTTAGTAGGCTGAAGTATTTTTTGGACTGTCCCACCCAGTACACATCCCAGTGCCCTACTTTAGCAGCCCTGCTGATGTCATCGCCCTTAGAAGTACCTTTGGACAGCATACAGCCCTATAAGCTCTGTGGCATATGTAATAACTAAGTAACAGTATAGTACAGATAACTAGATAGGCAGGAGTTCTATACTCAGTTGTGGCAAATGTGCATGTGTGAAGGTGTTTGTAAGTGTGTATGATTGTAGGGTAATGCATTTTGATACCCTTTTTACCCAGTACATTTCCCATTGCCATACTGTACAAGGGCTCTTGATGTAATTCACCTTAGACATACCTTGCAATACTGTTAATTCCTATAAGCTCTGTGGCATGTGTGACAACTGTGTAACACTGTAATACACATAACTAGATAGGTAGGGGTTCTAAACTCAATACTGGTAACTGTGTGTGTGTGTGTGTGTGTGTGTGTGTGTGTGTGTGTGTGTGTGTGTGTGTGTGTGTGTGTGTGTGTGTGTGTGTGTGTGTGTGTGTGTGTGTGTGTGTGTTGGGGTGATAATCATATCCTCTGGGAGTGTGGGTTATACCATTTTGAGGCATGTACCACCCAGTACATGTCCCAATTGCCCTAATTTACAAGGTCTGCTGATGTCATTCACCTTAGATGTACCTGTATACACTTGCCAGCCCTCTAAGCTCTGTGGCATGTGCAATAACTGCATAATACTATAATGGAAATAATTAGGTAGGGGTTCTAATCTCAGTACTGACAACTATAGTAGTGTGTGTGTGAAGCATATCCCCTGTGGCTGTTGTGTGTGTGTAGGTTATACCATTTTAAAGCATGTTGATCCCCTACCCATTATATTACTTTAAAGAGCCTGTTAATGGCATCTGCCTCACATGCACCATGTAACACTGTACAGCCCATACCAGTCATCTGTACAGATGTACATGGAATATTCACTTGTTTACAACCTGTATGTGGTCTGTGTCCCCTAACAATGAGCAATCCTGTGATATCATGGCTAGATATGTCACAGTTACTGTAGTTACATACATCACACATGCCAACATCAGACATTGTACCTGACTGACACATCATGCTGATACAAACTCTGTCACTCTATCACTTGTGCAGGTTTGTAGGAGCAGTAGACAAGACCAATTGCTATGTCTGGTGGGTTATCCCACCATTCTTGAAGGCATTCACAAGATTACCTGTTGTAAGAGGTTGTGTGTTATGTCCCAGGCATATAATCTATTTGGAGCATGTCATGTGTATGCAGCACTATAGCACATACAGGTAGATATGTAGGGTTACTAATATGTCTATTGGCAACTGTGTATGGGTTTCTGTATGCACAGCCCATGTGGCTGTCTTTAGTATGTGTATGTGATGGCTATATCATTCTATGTGCCTCTTCCACCCTGTGAACTCCCACATTGCCAACCTAGTGCCAGCCCATACAGATGTCATCCACCATACAAGCACAGTTACACAGTTTCTAACAGTAAGCCACTGTAATGCAATGGTTGTATCACTGCGTATTGTACAGTAATAGATGGGTAGGTCATCTACTCTGAGAAGTGTCACATCAATGTACAGGTGTGTTTCAATGCATGTCCCCATGCAGCAGTGTGTGTGTGTGTGTGTGTGTGTGTGTGTGTGTGTGTGTGTGTGTTTGTGCGCGTGTGTGTGTGATGACTCTAACATGTTAAGGGCCTCTGAACCCACCATTGCCAATCCTAGCAGTCCCTGCAATTGTTACCCACGTCAATAGTAGTGGCAGACACTGCCACATTACAGTACTGTTGTGCTATCTGTGTTATGTATCTATCGCTATCATTTGGAAGACTGCGCAGGTAGGGGCTGTGCTCAGCCCTTCATCAGCTGCCCCATGTACAGGACTATGACTCTGTGCACTACCAGCATGACAGACCAGACATTCATATGAGATAGCAGACACACATGCTGGTGATTGTCAGGTTAGACTAACACAGGCTGACCTGTGTCAGGACATACTCCAAACCTGTCATACACAGTACCAGGCATACCCTCATAAACTGCATGATGATTTGGTGGATGGGACAGAAATGGCAGGGGCAACAGGTGCTGATAGCTGAATCTGTTGCAGTTAAAGTAATGGCTAAGCTTGTGAGGGACCTAGTCCCAGTACTCAAGTAACCTCCTCTGTACATGTGAGCCTGTGGTCCGACAGAACACCCAGGAGACATGTATGAAGGCTAGGTGGCTGTGTCAAGGGTATGTATCCAAGGTCACACTGTCTGCCGCAATTGCCCCTCACACACTGTTGCATGTAAACACAGCTGGTAAACATGTGCATATACAGCTGTACCTTAGCTATGAAAAGGTCACTGTGTTTCCACTCCACCTTACTCATCATTGCTACTGTCATCAGGCCCACAGCCTGCAGACACACAGACACCTGAAACACAAACAGAATACAGTACATGACACTACAGTCAGTCAGCAGTACTATCAGCAATAGTGCATCATGGCTAAGAAGGTACATACACCTCAATGTGTACCCATAACTATTGCCAGAAGACAGCACCTTACATTGCTACACTGTACTATAGTCACCCTGTGCATCAGACCCATATGAGCATGTCCATGAATTTATGGTATGGATAACAGGGTTGTGGCACAAGTATCTTCACATGCACAAGGTGTAGTGTTGGATTGCCAGAGGCCTAGGCTGGGCCATATGGCTGGCATTGTTTGTGTGTGTGTGTGTGTGTGTGTGTGTGTGTGTGTGTGTGTGTGTGTGTGTGTGTGTGTGTGTGTGTCTGGAGGGGTGGTGTTCAACTGGGCCGTGCAGAGGAGCTGTGCATGTCTGGTGGTGACCGGCCTGTGATACGAATGTGTGAGTGTTTGTCTGCATGCCATCAAGCCATGTGGATGCCCGACACAGGGCTATGTTGGACAGCCATGGACTGTACATGGCAGCATGTATGGCTCAATGTCTCCTGGCAGGGATGCAAGAACTTGTTCTGCCAGAAGTCTTACTGGCAACACCAGGCCCAAGGACAGATGCAGTACTACTCCCCAATTGTGACTGCTGTCTGCTGTATCTGCATCCCTGATGGGACTGGACAGGACAATGTGCCTATGGCCTGCTCTAGTGTGGTGTGGACAGCACCCTCCCTTCGGTAGTGCTGGTGGTACTGCCACTATGGGACTGTGAATGTGCATGGCCAAGTGGGCTCTCAGCTTATCATGTTGCTGACCTACGTCCAAGTTGCCTATGCCCTACTTCCACCACATGTTCAAGCACAGACATTGCACAGTCAAGCAGTGACAATGTCTCACCCCACTGTCTATCCATGACATCGGACAAATGATATATGGCATCACAAATGCCGTGCAGGTCGTCACACATGGCAGGAAGTGCTGCAGTCATGACCCTGAGCATCTGTCTGGTGTTGCAGTCAGTACATGCCTGTGCCTCCATGACAGATCATAACATGCATCTGGTGACCCCTGCTGTGGCACTTGTGACAGGGGCTTGATGGACAGCAGTCCTCCATTGTGCACCCCTGTCCATCTGCCTTTGTGTGACCTCGCCTGCTCTCTGGCTATGGCTGGTGTCTACACTCACAATTGCCATAGTCAACACACAAGCCTGTTCCATGCCACCACCCTACAACTGTCCATTATCTGTGGCTGCTGGGGACTGGGTATGTGTGGGCATACTGACTGTGTGCGGGGACATGGTGGGTGAAAGTGGGATACCAAACAATGGCACAGATTCAGGCCCAAACAACCCCACCTGTGCCTCACTATGACCATCATCATCATGGAAGTCTGCTAAGACACTAACATCAGGTTGTGAGGGGGAGAGACACCAACCCCCATGTTCACCTGTAAGGGGAAGACAACATATGTAAAGTAATACCCTGCAGTATTATGTTTGCTGATACACACACACACACACACACACACACACACACACACACACACACACACACACACACACACACACACACACACACACACACACACACACACACACACACACACACACACACACACACACACACACACTCCTGGTAAAGTCTGGCACAGCTTTGACAGCTATGGGCCCTTCAGGCCAGACCTTATGGTAGTTCTGCCTGCCACAATCCATCTCTTTCACAGCTACTGTAAGACCTACAACAAAGGGTGACAAACCCTACCGTGTGATGGGCCTATTAGCAGAATGGTAATTGTGACCAAGACCAAGGATATTGGAGTGAGCTATACAGTGTCACCAAGTGCATATGCAAATACTGTAAGAGCTGACTTACTGCTACACAGGCCACACACAATAACAAGGTGTAACAATATGTGATGATAACTGATGAAGGAACATGAGTATACACTATCACTGCCAGACCTACACAGTTGAGACTCACAGTGATTCATTTCAGACAACATTGCAGGACAGTCTGCAATACAAACAGGAAACATGTAAGGTACTAGGTGCATAGCCTCATAAAATGATACAAGACTATTGGCCCTGATGCCCTCATAAGCCTAGCCCAGACTTTTGCCCATGTCCCTTTAAAGCCAGCACCTGTTTTCCCTGTCCATCTGGGACACACGTGGGATCCCAGGGGTGTCTTATTCATTTCCCATGCAGTCGTCCAGCTTCTTGTTCAAGAGGGCTATACACATACTCTGCTAGACATGGGGAGGGAGTGTATTTTACAGACATTGTATTGTGTGGGACAGTACACTATCCTGCCAGCAAATACTATACATGTCACAGACCAGGTGAGGGCCTTGCGTGTGTGTTGTGTGAGTAGGGTTTGTCTTACAGATATGCAGAAATACCATCAAGGCTGGTTTGGAAATGGCCTTATGCCAGACACAGGTCACCTATGATCAGTCTGTATGAGACTGAGTATAGAGACATGGCTTTCAGCCTGTCTATATAGGATAGGTATTGCGGACCCTGGATTTGCCTGGTCGGGAACCTCTGTGGTCTCTGCAACTGCTGCATTTGCTTGGCAAGGTACATGCCAAAGGAGCCATTGTACTTGGTAATGCATCTGATAAGGGTGGAGTACAGGGATGTTGTAGCCTCCTGGTTCCTGGATGACATACCCATATTTGTGAGGTGGGCCATGTAGACAGCTGTCTGTATAATGGTGCCCACATGGTGGGAAGCTGTCAGGTTGCTACCAACCTTGGTGACAAGTTGCCTCACACCTGATTACATGTTTAGTACATTATTACTGTCATAATTAGTTTGGATTACATCTATCACAGCAGGAAAAATAATGTTTCTCCTGGCATTCAGTTTGAGGCAATGCTTCATGCAGCAGTCATTAATTTGGGTGGGGGCCTCTTGGAGGATGCTCGCATCAGTAGGGGAATGTAACACAGTGGCCAGCTTGCAAGCATCTGTAATCCTGGTCAGCCACAGACCACTGCTTTTGTCTTGTACCTCAGAAATGTAAATCTCAAACAGTAGAGGTCCCAGACCTATCACTGTGGTACACTGCTTTGAAAGAGTCTACTACTAGACATGGCTTCCACTACTTTGACTGAGTGGATACTATCATTGAGCCAATTAGCTACCCAACTGGTAACATACAGGTTGATGCCTAGCTGTGTAGGCTTATGTATCCTGGCCACCTGGGGATTATTGTGAGAGAATTGGACTAGGCGAAGGTAAGCATTGTTCACTATCTTCCACTTGTCCTTGTGTTTTTTGACCACTTCAGAGAAGTCGACCAGGTTTAACAGGCCTGATCTCCCTTTGACAATACCACATTGTGTAGGCTCAAGCATTTTGAGGTTGCCGATGTCCCTGTTCATAATGTCCTTGAATTTGTCTTCCATGCCCTTGCAGATCAGACTAGTTAGGCTGATGTGCATATGATTGGCTGGGTCAGTAGATTGCTTCGCATTTGTGTATAGGGATGACAGTGGCTGTCCTCTGTGCAGATGGGATGACACTGATGCTCAGGCTTTGGTTGACTACAGTGTGTAATGGAGCTGCGAGCTCATGCCTGAGTTCATGTAAGATGCAGCCAGGGATGGTATCATACCTATGGAGACTTCTGTGTGTTGCCTTTGAGAGGGCATTACGGACCTGCTTCCTGATGATGAGGGGAGGGAGGCAGGTGCTGTGCATGCACATGTGTACTGATGGGGGGACAGGGGGTGATGTTTAAACCTCACCTGTCTGCAGCAGGTTGGCTATATCTATGCCATATGTGTATGTGGTGTTATTGACCACCATTACAGAGCAGATTTGGGTGTTGCCTCTGGGATTGCAGACATATGTGTGGAAGACCTAGTGATTAACCTTGGTGGATGTGTCCAGTTTGCACTCAAAGATAGCCTTAGGGCAATTCACATGTGACCTTATTTGCTTGTTCAGACCAAGGTGACATTGCCTACAGTTAGGCACCTGATCCATCTTGGCCCTGTCCAGCAATTATTTTCACCTATTATGGTATTTGTGTATTGCTGCTGTCCACCACAGACACCCCTACCTTGAGGGATATGATGTTGTCCTTTCAGGTATTGCTGAGTCCATACAGCTGCGTAGGTGCTCACATAGTATTGTGGTGTGGACTGGGACACTACTGCTAGTTCCAACTGATGGGACGGTGGCTGTAAAGCTACTTCTACCTGCTCTAAGGAGATTTAAAGTCATTTTTATAAAGTTTATTTTGTTTGATCCTGACAGTGGGAGGAGGCAGGAGATATGGTGACCTGAGCAGTGATGGCTATGTGGTCAGATCTTACCAAGAAGGATGATACCTTAAGGAGTGCTAAAGTGGCTACTCATGTTGGTTAGGACCAGTTACAGGATATTTCCACCTGTCATAGGAGTGTTGATCAACTGATCCACTGAATTGCCATTGACATAGCCGAGGAATCTTTGTGCATTCATGTTCAGGTAGCATAGGTCATGCACACTATGGTTGGTTAGTTAAAAGTTACCCAGGAGCAGGGTAGACGGTTGAATCTTGACAGATTCCACCAAGTCCAGATAGGTGTGTTGGGTGTCCAGAGTCATGGTTGGAGGTCTGTAGCTAGGTATGATTAGAATAAGTGTTTTGTCAACAGTTAATTGCACTCGGGATGTCTCCTGTGCATCATACTGTTTTTCCAGCCTGGAGATGTGTATGTCTATGATAATGTTTAAAACTCCACCTCCTGCGGCTTTGCAGCCCTCCATTTGGGGTCTAAACATATGATGGGATGAGCAACTTGGCAAGGTTAGTGTGCTCTCCACAGCTGCAAGGCAGGTGTCAGTGAATGCACAAATGTCAGCATCCTACAGGACAAGGTACACTTGCATTGACATGGGTTTCCTGCTAAGACACTAGTTCCTGTTAGAGCAAGACATCTGTACAAAGGCATACATCACTGGTGGGCAAAGGCTGGAAAATAGTGACACTTCATACATCTAGCTGTAACACACTTAGTTGCTAGCAAAGACGGTTTCACAATCACAGGACTACTCCGCAGGATATGACATCTGACATTCATATATATGCTGTTATGTTATGACTTCAGTCTTTAATGGGTTGCCAGTGATTTGCCAAACAATACACAACTGTATGAGGCATTGACTACAAATATGAGGCAAACATGTGGTCAGTCTGCAAAACTCTGGACAGTTGACAGGTATGTGCTCAGTATATAACTTACAGTTCAACACACACTTCTGCGCCTGTTGTTTACTATGCACATACTCTATATAAGTCTCTTACATTTGTAAGACAAGCATATGTTTCATAGTAGCATTCACAGGTGACATATGAATATTCACAACATCCCAGGTAGCTGGCCTAGCATTGTCACAGTCAGTATTGGACAACAAACATTCCAGTAGTTGTCATACATGAGCTGACCCTTGACGGGGTGACTCAGAGGCCAGACCTGTGATCTATGTCACTGCAGACAGGGCCAGCAGGAATGGCCATAGGTGCCAGATAGCAGCATGTGAGACCAGCAGGTCTTGTTGCAACCTAGTGTCTAACTTCCTATTTCACATTATTGCATCCCCCTTCTGCATTCCATTACAAGCTTACATGACTGACATACCTGTTATAGTGCTGAAGAGTTTTCTCAGAATAATGAAAATGTTTAGGTTTGTGTAGTCACAGTGTGTCTTTGTGTAAATGGGTTCAGACCTGTATTGCATAGGCAGCAGCTTGCCATTTGTAGGTAATGCTCTTGAGCAGGTGATGGCCTGTGCACCAATTGGTGTCTCCCACTTGCTTCTTGCATCCAGAGAAAGTGCGTTGTCTTTCCATTAGCCAATGCCATAGCAACACAGTGCTATAAGTAAGTATTCATGTAGGCCTTGCCCCTTTTTCTTGCCTGTGATGAGGACATTATGGAGGTGTGGGGGATACAGCTTCAAAGACGGTAGTTGGAAATACCTCTCAGAACAAGAAATGTGGAGACAGCCCAGCAACATAGGGAATAAAGTTCCAGAATTGGGTACAGATAGTAAGTATTGCTGTTATACACATAGAAGATTGCTAGATCAGCAGGGTTTGTCTGCACATGCATTTTCTGCCTGACGTGACGTCTGACAGTGATATGTCTCTGACATACCTCTCAACTGTCCAGATGTCCACAGACTACCCAGAGGTTTGCCTGTTATGTTTGGTCTGTTCCTCAGAAAATTTCTGTTTTTGAGAAATCAGTAGGATAATGTGATGATTGTAGTCAGTAAATGTTGACATCGATTTTATGTTTCTGATATTATATCCTTCAAGGATGTTATGTTACAACACACCCTGTAACACCAGCAACTGTTTCAGTTTGTAACACCATTATGTGAGATATGTCCCTCCTTTTGGCCCCCTGTCCCCCAGGTATGTCAGGCTTTGTCCAGATATCTTGCAGTAAGAGGTTCAGAGGTATGGTATATCATTATTTAGTGACTTCACTCCTGATATCATCCCAGTGACTTAGACTCCCGGACATGTTATATGGCAGTGGCCATAACTATGGACCCACTCCCTGGACATACAGTTGAGAGTTATGTATGTCTGGCCATTGTTAGCAGATTGTCATGATTGTGTAGCAGTGTTGTGTGTACATGTTTGTTGGACTGAGTAGGGAGAGTAGCAGATGTGGGTGTCATAGATCCTTTTCTATCTGATTGTGCATGCTGCTACAGTTGCTGGCAGCCTATCAGATGTATATGTTTGTAGGGGCAGACTGAGAAATGTCCTGTAACACCTCAGGATTCCCAGTAGACTGTGAGTTGGGCCAGTATATGTTGGTGTAGTGTGTGACTGACAATCAGGATATGTTTGTTCAAACAGTCATTATACTCTAGAGTTCATTTGGGTCTTGGTATGTTGCTGTGACTGTGGTGCAAATGGGTGTGGGTGGACAATTTCTTACCAATGTCTGCTTTTCCCTACAGTTACATCCTTGTAGTGCATGACATATTTGCAAATACATGGGTAATTTCCCATAGCTGATTTGGGGTAGTGTTGTGTTTGTCTTACTGTGATTCAGAAGGTGCTGGGTGAAATGGTTGGCAGATCTCACTGGTTTTCTCTTCTGTTACATGACTGCAGTCATAAATGTCCACTGTACAGATGTCTAGACACTGTCTACATGCGTGGCTCATATGTTTGGTCTGTTCCCCATAACAGTTGTGGGTTTCTGACAAATCACTAGGATGATGTGAGCATTGACATCAGTAAATGATGACAATCATTTGTGTTTCAGACCTGGAATCTATCAGAAAATATATGTTAAATGAAACAATGCTACTCTAGCAGACTTCTACACGTATAACAGCCATATTTCAAATATGTCACTATTGTTTGCCCTTTATCCCCCCACTTTGTCAGGCTTTTTACAGATGTCTTTCAGTAAAAGGTTGGTTTATATATATATATATATATATATATATATATATATATATATATATATATATATATATATATATATATACATACTTTTCTTTGTTGAAATTTCATTACTTCAAAAAAGAAAAGTAGATGTCTACTTCAGCGAAAGTGCATTTCAATGCAAGTGCACTTTCTCTGAAATCTAGTTGCAAGATCGGGCAAACCCCCACACCCCCCCTACTTAAATATGCCAACTCGAGATCGCACTACAGTGAGGGAAAAGGGAATATTCCCATTCCGTGCTGTACTGTGATCTCCATACTTGGTTTTCGAAGTTTCAGTATTTCGAACAAGTGGTCTCGCACAAGTGGGTTTCGAAGTACTGAAACTTCGACCAACTGAATGGAACCCATATATATATATATATATATATATATATATATATATATATATACGCATATATGGGTTCACTTTATAATCTCGAAATATGAAAATCTTGAATTTCAGTATCTTGAGACTATAAAGCCAAAGATTCACAATATCGAAACCACAAAAGTGCGAAATTCAAAATCGCAACTTTTAAATATAACCTCCACCACACTATAACAAACCAACAAAACACACACAAGCACAACACAAATACACACACCTACCCTACATATAAGCACCCACCACACCCCCCTCTACTTATATATACTAACTCTGAGGTCGCACTAAAAAGACAAAGACACTAAACGCACCCCTACATACTCTATATTCCCCTTGCACAAACACACATCACATATGTACAAACACCACCACTCTCAACACTTACACACTCGCACTCTTACCTACCTACGTTAACCTACACCTAAAACTTCCCAACACACTCACATATACTCATATCCCTACCCAAAACCCTTAAAAAACAGCACTTACCTGAATCTCCAGATATATCCACACAACGGCAGGCAAACCATATCCCACAACACACCACACCTTACAAACACAGCAAATTCCACATAGTATGCCACCACAACAGCGGATTCGATACTTGGAATTTGATCAAGTGCAGTTGCGCCCAACTGCACTTTTGGCACTTTCATCTTGAGATACTGAAATTCGAGATTTCAGTATTTTAAGATAGTAAAGTGCTTCCATGGGTGCCGCAGTGGTACAGCGGTTAATGCTGTCACCTCACAGCAAGAGGTTCTCTGGTTCAATTCTTGGCTGGGGTGTCTTCTGTGTGGAGTTTGCATGTTCTCCCTGCGTTCACATGGGTATCCTCCGGGTACTCTGGTTTCCTCCCACATTCTAAAGACATGCTTCTGGAGCATTTTCTCCCCGGGCCTCTGCTGAAAACAGGATCTGTGGAACCTAGTCGGGCTTTCCCGGTCAACAAATGTTAAATAAATAAATAAATATATATGTGTGTGTGTGTGTGTATATATATATATATATATATATATATATATATATATATATATATATATATATATATATATATATATATATATATATATATATATATATATCTACATGTGTGTATATGTATATATATATATATATATATATATATATATATATATATATATATATATATTTATATATACATATATATGTATATAAGAGTACTACAAATATGTATTTTTCCCTTATGTTAAATAACTGTAGTACATGATATGCTTGTAAAAACATTACAATTTTCTACAGCTGAGCTGGTGTAGAGATACTTTGCTGTGATTGTAGTGCACAGGATCCTGGGTTCAAGGCTTCATAGTAATGATTTTTTTCATTCATGTTAATTGACCATAATGCATGATATATTTGTAAAAGCATTACAAATTCCCACAGCTCAGATAGTGTAGTGGTACATTACTGTGATTGTAGTGCACAGGGTCTTGGATTCGAGACTTGGCAGGGCTGATTATTTTGTTGCTAGCAGAACAAGGGCTGATGGAGACAGAGTTATTAAAGCACTTTTAAGCAGTTGTAAGTGGGTTTGCGTGGTTTTGTGTGAAGCTACGTGATGCTAACAGACGGTTAAGTCCTCTTAGCTTCACTTAGCGTTGCTTACCCCTGCTTACACCCACGCTAATTTTCATTAAAGAAAAGAAAAAAGGGTGATAGGACAGTGGTGAAATGGGGGCAAGCAGGGGGTAAAACATAAGGAAAACCAGCTAGGGATCTGTAGAATGGGTGTAGGAAAAGACCATAGCGCTACATTTCTTCTGCAGCAACAGCTGTGAATAATGTGTAGGATTTGGAATTTACAGCCTCATACCCCACAGAGAGTGGTGTTGGTGACAGACATTTGTAGAACAGTTTGTGGATAGATTGATTCATTTCACTGTACATGGGGTGAAATGTAGAGCTATGTATGGGGCAATGATTTTTTTGTGGGACATATGCCCTTTTTTTTTTAAGATGAGAGTGGGATGTTGGGGAAGTGCTGTAGGTATGTTTGGGGAGTGGAGGACCAGATGTTCTGGGGCCTGGTGCTATAGCCAGATGAGGTGGGACAGGCAGATCCGCTGGGATCTGCCTTCCCAAACATGCTATGGTGTTGAGGTTTTACAATATATATATTGGTTAATCATGAACAAAACATTTCAAAATTAGTTGTAACAGCATGTGTGAGTGTTCCAATCAAACCCATACAACAGATATGAAACAGTTGCATAGCAAACAGAGCACTTGCATGAATGGAACAACAGTATGCATTGTAACAGCATGCCAGTAACATTGACGGCAACAGACCACCAACAATGGTATTTGAACAAGGTATGTTGACATGCAAACAATCAAATATATGAACAATAATATAACACAAGTCCCTACATTAGGTTTTGAGAACAACATACCTGTAGTATATGAATGATAATTATCGATGCAGATAAGGGGTGGGGGGAGAGACAAAAATTTCATTGTCAAGTGCTTAGGCTTCTATTTTCTACAATAGTACTGCTCAGTACTCTACGGCTCTGCCCTCACTTTACATCTACCTATGGCCCATAGCTTCTGTAGCACAAACATACCTGTTAAACTGTCAACCTGGAATGGTATGGGGCAAACTGTGACAACTCTGGGTACATAACTAGAGGGGACTCGTACATGTCAGGGTTACATACCTGGTACAGAGAGACATGCATCAGGAAGATTGAAAGTTGTATGTACCTATTCTGCTGTCATTTGCAGGCATGTGGTTGGACAGTGGAACAGTTGTACACGGTGCATTAGTATACCCATCATACAGCTACTACCAACATTTCTTTACCTGTAAAACCTGTGGAGAAAATATCTGTTAACACTACCTGACTGTTTCTACATTTATTCCTGATTCCTTGTGTGTACATATGCACACATCTTACTACCACTCCCTGGATTTGAACCATGTCTGGGTGTGCAAAATTAACAACTAAGCTATTTCTCATCAAACTGAGCTACTGGGGAACTGTTATTTCTTGTTTGACTGGTATCTGCCTAATACTCTCTTGGTTAGACAGTCTGACCTTGTAATCCTGAGAGGCATGCATGACAGATAGTTTACTGTGCATTAATCCTTTGAAAAAATACAATCTGGACAGCAAAGGTTAACACACAGCAATGTTGCATGGGACACACTGTGATACATTACACATTAATATTCAGGGTTCAGAGCTTAGTGCAGTATATATTTCATATTTCATTTATATCACATTTTACAGCTCCACAATCTACAGTTTTTCTTAACAGCTGGTTCTCAGAACAACCTCAGTTAATGCATGCTGTCAAACCCATATTTGCTGTGGAGAACCTGTATACATTTTATTTCTACAACAACATACCTGAGTAAACACAACAGTTGCTGATATTGATCTTTATTACAGTGACATGACACAGTGCTTTAGTACTACATGTCCTGTAGATCCATATTAGTCGGACAAACTTTATTTAGTTGGTTAACACAGTAACAGTATACCTACTGACAGCAATCAGTGTACTTCTCCTTGATCATTTGCATTATATACTGCAAGATAAATTTATACTCACCAGCCTGTTGGTGCAGCCTTAACAGTCTGTTGGCATGGGCTTCAATGTTGCTAGCCCTCTTTGCTGCAGCTGTAGGGGAGAAAAACAAACATTATGTATACCTGTCTATCACATACTCAGGCTAGACTTTGTTACAAACTACTTGATACTGATACTTACACACTACTGGAGCACTCTGTACCAGTGCATCTTGGATCCACTGGGCCAAGAGCACCCCTTCCTCCACTTTAGGTCAGCATAATGGTACTGTACCTGCTCACCAGTTCGGGAGATGTCAGTAGAACTGGTGAGATCACGTGCCAGATGGTCCCAGGCCTCCACTTTGTATTGTGAGCCATGGTACTGGCCCTTCAGCAGTCTGTCATCATGGTTTTCTACAAGGAGTCCAGCCATGACCCTGGACTCTTGATTGCTCCAGCACTGTACCCAAAAGTACGCTCCTTCACCAGTGCCTGACATAGTCCTGCACAGATCAACTACAACAGGTTCTGGCTGTATTCCTGCCTGTGTGGTTTAAATAAGGCCATATTCCCATTTTTTTCATTGGACCATTTTGAAAATGCTAAGCTCAATAAGCAGTGTACAAATCTGCTAAGCTGAGTTGAACAGTGCTTAAAGCGGTTAATGCTAAGCACTGCTTAACAGTGCACAACTCTGCTTAGCTGAGCTAACTGCTGCTTAGCATTTACATTTCAGCAATGCCTAAACTGGCTACACATAGCTGGGCACTACTTAGCATTGCTCAGTTTTCATTTAAAAAAATATCAGGATTGTAGATTAATTCATCATTACTGACATATGTGTATATGATTTACTTCGACATCCCCATATGTGCTTTCTTTACATTATCTTTGGGTGTGACTATACTGTATGGGACACTTGTATATACATGGGTGATTTCACATGTTATATACACTCAAACTTCCATTTTGGACCTGCTACACTGCCCTGGGTAATAAATATCAATTACTACATAACATAAAAAAATAATTTTAACAATGCTTTCCCATGTAAAAATAAAGTGCCTGTCTTAGTACTCAAACTGTGAACACCTGCATGCAAAGCTGGGACTCTAACCACTACACTATCTTGTCATTAAGATTTTAGCTATACATTTTTAGCTGCTATGAGATGTTTAAGCAATGTTGAGCAGAAGGCCCTAATGCGCAAACCTGCTCAGCTACACTTAAACATACATTAGAATGGAGAAAAAAAGGGAAATTAATAAGCCCACTTTATTTACATGTATCAATACTCCTTGTCAGTCACAGTAAGGGAAATTGTAAGGGGACATATTGGGACAAATTTTAAATATTGCTTTTACAAACTTAGCAAGTTGTTAGAATAATAGGTTTTGCATTAGCATGTCTATTCAGACAGATGTAGAGTCTTAAACTCAAATGTTTGTCATTATTTAATGACTCACATCCTCTGCTATTTGCCAGGTAGGGACAGATATTTGGGGGAACACACCAAAAATATGATGCAGCATACCTCTCAACAGTAAAGATTTTTGCAGAATGTGCAGATTTTTGCCTCATATTTATGGTTCATTTCTCATATGATTGTGTTTTTTCTAGAAAAATCATTGGCAGATCATGCAGGGTTTAAGTCAGGAAATAATGACAGACATTTGGGTTTCAGACTTCATAAAATTCAGAAAATCTGTGCTAATGTACAACCTGTTATTCTATCCACTTTCCCAGTTTGTATGAGCAATGTCTGAAGAGTGTCCCTATTTTTATGCCTTTGTCCCCCCATTATTTATGGCTTTGTACAGATTTCTTGCTCTAATAGCTTGAGAGGTATGTGAGGCAGGCATCTGTACATTCTGTGGAAACCTGTAGAGTTGAGGGGTATGGCCATACGACACTTCCGCAATGCAGGGGATGCGTGACAGTACCTGTCACACACATCCTGTATTGCTTCCTATCTCAAATTCACGCTTTCAGTGTCTGCGGACACTGAAAGCACTTGGAAAGTGCCGTACAGCACTTTGACAATGCAGGGGGTTTGTGACAGCACCTGTCACAAATATCCTGCGTTGTTCCCTATCTAAAATTCATGCTTTCAGTGTCTGTGGACATTAAAAGCACTTGAAAAGTGCTATATGGAACTCTGACAATGGAGTGGGTGCATGACAGTACCTGTCACATACCCTCTGCATTTATTTCTTGATCTCTAGCTATTTCAGTGTCCGTGGACACTGTTAAACTATTTTATTTGCTTTCAGTGTTTGCGGACACTGAAAAGCATTTAAAAAGTGCCGTACTGCACACTGAAAGTGCAGGGGGCATGTTAGATGTACGTGCACTACTTAAACACACCCCCTGCACTCAGTAGTGTTTGAGTCCACTCAGCCTTAGCAGTAGCATGCCTTCATGAATATGCAAGGTGCGCTGCTGTTAAAGCTATGCAGAAATGGACATGGTTCACTCCGTGCAGGAATAGCACTATTCCTGCACAGAGTTTATTGAATCCTGGGGTTTGTATATAATTTCAGATTGTCCTGTGTATAGGATCATAGGATTAAACAAAAAGTCTCCGGCACAATGAAGGTTTTCCTTGTTCCAGTGAAGGCAGGCAGACCACTCGAGGAAGTAGCAAACACTTTTAATCCATAAAATCACATCAAAAAACAAAAACAAAAGCAAAGGTCGATAGCTTTGTCTCCTATTACGGAGACTTCATCAGAATAACCTTTACATCTCGACCATTCATTTTATATATTCATCATTTTCATTAATTAGCAATCATTGAATTAAAGCCATCTACATTAAAGCCGTAGTACCACATAAACACACTGAATTCTACTATTTGTGAATGTCAGTTCATTTTAAAAAACACCATAATAAATATTTAATTAATAAATAGGCGTTCCTAATACTAACAAACAGGAAATGTTAAAAATCATAGAGTGCTGCTTAGAGGAAGCTTACATTATGTTTAAAATGCATGTCTTAAATTAAGTTGTTAATAAATTTACATTTTTATATATATATTCTTATATATATTCTTATATATATTCTTAATATGCTTTCAAGGGCCTATTACTAAAATTCCAGGGATCCATGTTCATAGATACAAAAATAGGCTTGTCAAAACATTATAAACAGTCTAATACTCCCCACAAACCATGCAATACAAGGTATACTTTAAAAGATATACTTTATAAAATATACTTTAAAAGGAGGACGTGTGAGTATCGTTTTACATAACTGAAATGTAAACAATATATTGTATTAACATCAAAAAGCCCCTGAACCCCCCTAAAAAGAAATGAAGTGAGTGTTATGGTTCTTTAATCCCATGTTGTTTAAAGGGTATTTGGAGTTAAACAAAGATTTTAAAAAAGTTATAAAAAGTGTAAAATTCTTAAAAATTCTTAAAAATAATCCGATAAAATGGAACATGTTTTTATATATAAATATTTCATCTTGTTCAGTGAATAAATAAATAAATAAATATACTTATCACCATACTATTTAATACATATATAAACAAATAATTCAATAAATCTGTGTAAATATATGCATAAATAATGAATAAATATACATATTAAATATTAAATATAAAGTGAATAAATATCATATATTAAATAAATATTAAATAATGAAAATATTAAAATATTAAATTATTGCACATTATTCAATATTTTGTAATTTTAGGATCTGCGGCCAATATTTTGAGTGCTGGGACAATAGAGATTGTTCCGAAAGGTTTAAGGTTGAATAAGTTCCCCAACAATGTGAATGGGGACCAAGTATTTTTTAAAGAAATTTGTGATATTTTAAACAGTTGTGGGCTATCTATTATCAAAGCTATGAGGGAGCATAATTTTAAAACTATGCAAGATATTAAAAAAGAGATTGACCAGCTGCAGAGTGACATTAGTTGTGATTTACTATTTGCTATGGATGAATACAAACATATGTATTACAGAGTGTTGCATGACATTGATATGTATATTAACTCGAACATTAAAAGGAAGCTAAAAAAACTGAATAGGGACCTAAATGAGTATAATGCAGGGACAGCCTATGTACATGGTGAAAATTTTAATTTTAATACTAAAAATTCTAATATACCTAGATACAAACAACGACCTTTTAACAGACACGACCAGGTGACAGATTTATGCACCCAGATTATGTACATCACAAGGATATACACAACAAAACCAAGGGAGGTTTAATGGACATAATAGTTATAATTACATCAATAGGCAGTATGAGGACAGGGGAAACAGTTTTTTGGATGAGGAATTCCCCATTTTAGATAGAGATGGAGGTACAAGTAGAATGAGTCCCCCGGAGATGGTAAATGAGGTGAGAAGATCTGAGAGACTAAGAAATAGGAATCAGCAGTCCTATGCCCAAGCCACTATTAGGGAGAATTTTGTTGAAAGGAAAAAGGGTGAGGAACCGGTTTTTAACTAATACAGACTATGACATGGTGCAATGTGAATCCAAATCCTCGGACCACACCGATGGTGGGAAGCAGATTATTTATTCACATAACAAATTTAACATCTTTAATTATACTGAAATTGAGACTAATCCATGTCACTTTGAATTATTTACCAAAGGATTTTCTTTTGTGCTGGCTAAACAGCCTAGTGTGGAAAAGCTCATGTTGGATGTTAAACTATTTACAAGGAAATTAAACCTTAAACATATAAATTATGAATCTACAAACAACAATAATAATAACAATTATAATAATAATAATTGCAATAAAAGCAAGTTTGTCAGGCATAGTACTTGGAACCCACCATTGCAGTATGAAATTTTAAACTTTGAACGGTGTGTTATGGACAGAATTAGGAGGGAATATAGGGCCAATATAACAAAGAAAAGTAATTTAAGTATAGAAGAAGGAAAATTACTACAGGATTTGAGTAATAATAGGGAATTAAGGGTAATGAAGCCGGACAAGGGAGGGGGTGTCATTTTGATGGAAACTTGGGACTATATTAGAAAAATGAAGGAGATACTGGACAAAGATGAGAATTACAGTCTTATTACTAAAAATGAGATTAATATACAGTACAAGAAAATTGATATTGTTATTGAGGACAATTTATTAACTGGATTAATAGATTTACCATTATACAATTATTTTAATGTTAAAAAACCTGTTATACCGGGTATTTTTGGAATACCCAAGGTACACAAATCCATACTTGACCCTCCTTTAAGACCCATAGTTGCCTCTCAAGGATCAAAAACCCAACCTATGGCCATATATGTAGATGCCATGACAAAACCTATATACTCTAAATGGAAACACATATTAAAGGATTCATGGGACTTTTTAAGTAAAATAGGAAAATGTGCCTATTTGGAAAGTGTGTTCTTTATCACTATTGATGTCAAGGAACTATTTACAGTTATTCCACAAAAAATTGGGATGGAGTGGTTTGAGAAGATACTATCGGAAATGGATTGGCTTACACCATTAGATTTTAGAAATGTTTTATTAAATATGGAACTTGTTTTAAAATACAATTTTATATACTTTGAGGGTGATTATTATCACCAGAAAGAAGGAGTAGCCATGGGGTCAGCCTGTGCCCCTATATTCGCGAATACCATTATGTTATACTGGGAAAGGGAATTTATTTTTAATACTGAATACAACCAACATATAGTTGAATATTACAGGTTTTTGGACGATATTTTTATCCTATGGAAAGGAACAAGGCAAGAAATAGATGTGTTTACAGGATATATTAACAATACAACGTCATTTTTGAAATTTACACACAAAATTGATACTGACGAAACACATTTTTTGGACATTAGGCTCATTAAGGATAGGATAAATAAATGTTATAAATCCAATATATATAGGAAGGAACATTTCTCAAATGCCTATTTACATTATAATAGTGACCACCCAAAACAATTAAAGAAAAATATAGTTAAGGGCCAGATGATTAGGATGGCCAGAATGATTTCAGACAATGTTGAATTCATGAATGAAATCACTTTTTTAGAAGGCCTATTTAAGGAAAGGGGGTACCCTATGGAACTTATTACTTCAGTAAAAGAATATGTTGTTTTAGGGAGAAATACAAAAAAATACATACCACTTTTAAACCAGGAAATCGAGGTTATTGAGAATTCAGTTGACAACAGTAATGTTATGACTGTTAATGAAATAAAGTTCACACCATATTTAACTACAACTTATTTTTATGGTACGGGTTGGTTTAAGAGAAGTTTGAATGAAATATGGGACATGTTTAAAAATGTTGCTACTAGAACTGAGGTTTTTAAGAATCATTTGAAATTTAGTTTTAGAAGAAATTTTAACATAAAAAACATTATAGAAAGAAAGGGGATTTACGTGGAAGGTGCCAGTAGGAAACACGGAACTTTTAAGTGTGGCAGGTGTGCCCAATGCTCCTATATCTATGAGAATAAGGAAGTTAGTATATCTAGTATTCCCTTCAAATTAACATCTAAAAATTATAGTAGTTGTTATACGAAAGGGGTAGTTTACTTAGTGTTTTGCAAAGAATGTGAAAGCTATTATGTTGGAAAAACAGAAAGAAAATTGAAAAATAGAATTTATGAACATACTAGAGACATTGATAGACGCAATGAGAATAATGCATTATATAGGCACGCTATGAAATGTGAAAAAGCTGACTTCAAATTCTGGGTTCTTGAGGTGGTGGGACATTTTGAGCGAGGAGGTGATTGGGAGACGAAGGTAGAATACAGAGAAATGATCTGGCAGTTAAAATTAGATGCATGCTGTGACAAAGGTTTAAATGACCACATCTCTATTGTCCCAGCACTCAAAATATTGGCCGCAGATCCTAAAATTACAAAATATTGAATAATGTGCAATAATTTAATATTTTAATATTTTCATTATTTAATATTTATTTAATATATGATATTTATTCACTTTATATTTAATATTTAATATGTATATTTATTCATTATTTATGCATATATTTACACAGATTTATTGAATTATTTGTTTATATATGTATTAAATAGTATGGTGATAAGTATATTTATTTATTTATTTATTCACTGAACAAGATGAAATATTTATATATAAAAACATGTTCCATTTTATCGGATTATTTTTAAGAATTTTTAAGAATTTTACACTTTTATAACTTTTTAAAATCTTTGTTTAACTCCAAATACCCTTTAAACAACATGGGATTAAAGAACCATAACACTCACTTCATTTCTTTTTAGGGGTTCAGGGCTTTTGATGTTAATACAATATATTGTTTACATTTCAGTTATGTAAAACGATACTCACATGTCCTCCTTTTAAAGTATATTTTATAAAGTATATCTTTTAAAGTATACCTTGTATTGCATGGTTTGTGGGGAGTATTAGACTGTTTATAATGTTTTGACAAGCCTATTTTTGTATCTATGAACATGGATCCCTGGAATTTTAGTAATAGGTCCTTGAAAGCATGTTAAGAATATATATAAGAATATATATAAGAATATATATATAAAAATGTAAATTTATTAACAACTTAATTTAAGACATGCATTTTAAACATAATGTAAGCTTCCTCTAAGCAGCACTCTATGATTTTTAACATTTCCTGTTTGTTAGTATTAGGAACGCCTATTTATTAATTAAATATTTATTATGGTGTTTTTTAAAATGAACTGACATTCACAAATAGTAGAATTCAGTGTGTTTATGTGGTACTACGGCTATAATGTAGATGGCTTTAATTCAATGATTGCTAATTAATGAAAATGATGAATATATAAAATGAATGGTCGAGATGTAAAGGTTATTCTGATGAAGTCTCCGTAATAGGAGGCAAGCTTTAATCGACCTTTGCTTTTGTTTTTGTTTTTTGATGTGATTTTATGGATTAAAAGTGTTTGCTACTTCCTCGAGTGGCCTGCCTGCCTTCACTGGAACAAGGAAAACCTTCATTGTGCCGGAGACTTTTTGTTTAATTTCGTGGGTGTTCTTGTTTTTTGGTTACAAGTAGGATCATAGGATGTTACTTGGCTATTGGTCCTGAGTCCCTTATAAGCCTAGCCAAGAGTTTAGCCATGTTTAGACAAGTCATCACCTGATGCCCCTGTCCAGTAGGGACAAAGGTGTAATCCCAGGGGGGTATTTTCTGTTTCTCATCAAGTTATCCAGGTTGCTCTTAAAAAGAGATAATGAGTTACTCTGCTTGATGTGGAGAGGAAGTCTGTTCCACAGATGGGAGAGTCTCTGTGACACAAATCTGTCCCAACAATGAGTTCTATTGATTTCACAGACCAGGTTGAGGTCACACATGCAGTTTACATGAGTGGAGCTTGACTTGTGGTTATGCAGCAGTCCCATCAAGACAGGGTCTAAGATTGCTTTGTATGCCAGACAGAGGTCACCTCTGAGGTGTCTGTATGAAACTGAGTAGAGGGACAGGGCTTTTAGCTTATCTGTGTTGGGTAGATGTTTGAGGCCCTGAATTCTCTGGGCGAGGAACCTCTGTGGTCTCTCCAGCTGCTTCAAGTGCTTTGTGAGGTACATGCTGAAAGGGGGTTTGTACACAATAATGGGCCTTATAAGGGAAGAATACAGGGATGTTATGACCTCCTTATTCCTGGATGAGATACCTTCACTTATGAGGTGGGCCATGCAGAAAGCTTTCCTTATAGTGGAAGCAACATGGTGGTCAAAAATCAGATTGCTATCAACCTGGATGCCCAAATCTGTCACGACTGAATGCATGCTTAAGACATTGTTATTAATGTGATAATTTGTGGGGATGTCACTCTCCCCAAAGGGGATGATTATGCATTTTTTTGGTATTCAGTTTGAAGCCAGGTTTCTGGCACCAGTCATTTGTTTGGGTGAGACCCTCTTGGAGGATGTCCACATCAGTAGTGGAATTGATGATAGCGCCCAGCTCGTAGTCATCTGCAAACTTGATCAGCCATAGCCCACTGGTTTCTGCCTGCACCTCAGAAAAATATATCCCAAATAACAGAGGCCCCAAGACCGATCCCTGGGGTACACTGCTAGTTACGGGTCTACTGCTTGAGGTGGCGTCCCCTATTTTGACTAGGTTGGTTCTATCAGTGAACCAGTTTGCTACCCATCTGGTAACATACAGATTGATGCCTAGTTGAGAGAGCTTCTCTGTTATGCTGGAGTGGGGAGGAATAGTGTTGAAGGCTTTGGCCAAGTCAATGTAGGCAGTGTGCACTGTCTTCCCCATGTCCATGGATTTGGTGACTGTCTCAAAGAAGTTGACTAAATTTAACAGACATGACCTCCCCTTGATGAAGCCAAATTGTGTAGGATAAATTGTTTGGAGGTTGCCAATATCCTTGTTAATGAGGTCCATGATAATCCTTTCCAGTGCCTTGCAGATCAGGCTAGTTAGCCTGATGGGTCTGTAATTTCCGAGATCAGTGGACACTTCACCTTTGTGCATAGGGATGACAGTGGCTGTCCTTCAGTCAGTTGGGACAAAGCCAGTACTCAGGCTTTGGTTGAATAGGGTACCAAATGGTGCTGCACGTTCCTGCCTGAGTTCATGTAGTATGCAGCCTGGGATGTTATTGGGTTCCATGCAGGCTTTATTTTTTTACCTTTGTGAAGGTAGTGATGAATTGTTCTCTAGAGATAATGGGAGGGGATAGATACTGGGGATGTCCTGATTTAATGATGGGGGGACAGAGGGGTGACATTTTTTACTGAGTCTGTCAGGCAGCAGGTTGGCTATATCTATGGCATTTGTGTATGTGGTGCCCTTGACCACCAGTTCTGAACAGATCTGGGTGCTTCCTTTGAGACTGCAGACATATGTGAAGAAGGCCTTATGATTGTCTCTAGTAGATGTGGCCAATTTGGATTCAAAGTTTGCTTTGGAGGATTTTACTAATGCTCTTATTTGCTTGTTCAGACTTAGGAGAGATTGCTTCCAGTTGGGCACCTGCTCCTTCCTGGCCCTGGATAGCAAGTTTTTTCTTTTGTTATAGAGTTTATTTATTGCAGATGTCCACCAGACAGGTTTACTCTTCCTTGTGGAGGATGATTTTGTCCTGTTGGGTATTCCTGATGTCATGCATCTATATAAATGCTCATATAGTACTTTGGTGTAGATTTGGACATTGGTGCCAGTTCCTACAGAGGGGGAGGGGGCTGTGAAGCTGTTTATACCATCCCTCAGGAGGTTGTAATCAGCTTTGGATAATTTTTTGTTTGACCATAGCTAGATGGGGGTTGGGGTAGATGGTGACTTCGAAAGTGACCACTTTATGGTTGGATCTTACCAGGGAGGATGATACTGTAGGGATGCTACAGTGGTTACTCATGTTGGCTAATACCAAGTCCAAGATATTATCACCTCTTGTAGGGGTATCGTCTAGCTGTTCCAAGGTGTTTGCATTGACAAAATCAAGGAATCTCTGGGCATTTGTGTTTTGGCATGAGTTCTTCCAATCTATGTTTGAGTAGTTAAAGTCACCCAGGATCAGGGTAAAGGGTTGAATCTTTATAGATTTGAAGAGGTCCAGATAGGCGGTGTGGGCATCTTGAGTCAAATTTGGGGGCCTGTAGCTAGCTATGATTTGAATAGGGGTATTGTCAATGGTTAACTGCACCTGGAGTGTCTCATGTGTGTCATATTGTTTGACCAGCCTGGAGGTGTGTATGTCTTTAATATATACTGAAAATCCACCTGCTTTGATTTTGCTGCCCACAGTTTGGGGGTTGAATGTATGATAGGGTGACTAACCAGGTAAGGCTGGGGTTGACTCCATCACTTTTCTTAAAAAAAGGAATGATGGGGGAGGCAAGAGACTTTACCAGAAGCCTGAAGCCAAGGTGAGACAGATGAAGGCCATCTCTGGCAAAGCATCATTGTCTGTCAATCATATCTTCTCAGGCTGTCAGGTACTGGATCCCCCTGCAATGACTTCAGAAACTAAACCAATTGTTAAAGTCAATCATTTCCTGTTTGCATTGAGGCATCATTCTGGGTGAAGTAGAATGCTGCTTAAGACAAGGGACATACCTGCCTGGGTGTATTGTATACCAGCATGACTAGCTATGATATTGTAAATAAGTTCTTATATGTTGATTTATGATCTGTTTGAAGAGAATGTTTTAAAGACTTAAACAATGTCCATTTACATTTCTAACTGCATGTGTTTGTGAAG
Source organism: Protopterus annectens (assembly GCF_019279795.1). Lineage (NCBI taxonomy): Eukaryota > Metazoa > Chordata > Ceratodontiformes > Protopteridae > Protopterus > Protopterus annectens. The sequence goes on from NC_056726.1 coordinate 1,558,149,520, forward strand.
AGAGATTCTAAAGGTAAACTGCATCAAATTCAGCTGATCAGCAGATGATGTCATTGCAATGTTGACAGTTGCTTTGTGTTACTATCAGAAGCTCAAAGACAGGAAGGAACTTTTAGACAACTGCTGCTGGTTGAATTTAAAAATATGAAATGAAAATTAGAACTGGAACAGTTGATAGTTAGACTAGTCTATAAAACAGCCTGTTGAAGTTAGTTGTCAGTTGACCACAGATGTACTGTGCAGTGGATACCAAAAAGGACTCACCAAGAAATGTAAGCCTGCCTTTGCTCTATTGTAGTAATTTAGATGTAGATCAGGGACAGTGTTCTTTAGTTAGTTAGGAAATTATAACTAATCAGCTAGATCAGTTAGAGTTTCTCTGAATGTTGGATCTCTATCCTACAGTACTGATTTCATTTTATTTGTGATTGAGTTGTGTATTGGGAATTACTGTTCTTTATATTTTTAATTATTTTCCTTAATATTAAATATTTTTTTATTAACTTTTATTGTGGCTGGACAATCAGTGTTTTTCTTTAGTGATTTGAGAGTGCTTATACTTGCTTTGATAATTCCCAGGGCCACTCTGAAAGTCTGGCCACTTAGGTAATTTGCTGCTGTTCATTTTAATATTTAATTGTCATAATTGGACACCCCTTTAGAAGGGTATGAAGGCACTCTGACTGGTGACAGCATTACCGTATTATTTTGGGGAAGTGACACAGCTGGAAATCTGTCAGGCTTTCCCAGAAGTGTTTGGATGTGTGAGATTTAATGTATTTAAGTGTGATTGTATCAGAGGTCTTAAACTGGGACACGTTGCTCTGAAGTGTGTAACAAGAAGTTACATTGGGAGGACAGAAGTAAACAGTCCAGTCCCAAGGGTATAGAGCATGTTCCTGTTGTGCTGTTAGGAGAAAAGTGTGGAATATTATTCCTGTTTAAGTGATAGTCTCACAGTGGAGTCAGTAATAAGAATTCAAGCTCCTTAGTTACTGACCCAGGATAGTGGTTGACAGCTCAATGGGATATTAACAGGATGTCACATTAATTGGTGGCAGTTCATTGGGATATTAACTGGACATCACATTTATTGGTGCCAGAAGTGTGGGATTTTAATTGGACTTCAGTAGCCATGGGTAGCTGTCATTAGGGTGTGCACTCTCGACAGCCACAAAGTAAACATACAGAATCTCATTCACCACAGTTTTATTTATTTGTAGTTAGTTAGTCAAGGATAGCAGGCAAAGATGTCAGCAGAAGAGTATAGGAAGCTGACAAAGAACCAGATGTCCAAAGAGTGTGACGCCAGAGGACTGGTGCATGCCAACCTGACTAAGGAAGCAATGATTTCAGCATTAGTTGCAACTTCAGTTCAGACCAGCCATTCAGAGGATATCCATTTTGGTATTGGGGATGTGCAGCCTGCTGAGACAGGATAGTCCACTTTTTCTTCAGTGGACCTGAGAATCCATCTGTAGCTAGAGAGACTGCTTCTGGAGGCCGAGAAGAGAAGAGAATGTGACAGCTGGAGACAGAGGAAAGGTAGAAGCAGCACCAATATGAACTGGATGCTGAAGAGAAGGGGCATCAATATGAACTGGACGTTGAGGGGAAGCAGTATCAATATGAGCTGGAAGCCAAATGACTGGAGAGTGAAGAGAGACTGCACCTGGAGGCCCAACAACTGGAGGTCAAATGTTTAGAAGCTGAGGAAAATGAGAGACAACACTGGTGTGAAGTGGAGCATCTTACCCTTCAAGAGGGTCATAGAGGTAATGGGGAAAGGAATAACCAGACTCCAGAAGCTGTAAAGGTCAGTAAACTTTTTCCTCAACACAGGGATAGGGATAACTTTGATAGTTTTATCCATATATTTAAGAGGGTATGTAGACAGTATGATGTTGACCGTGAGCTCTGGGTTCAGCTCCTGACTCCCTTACTCCATGGTAAAGCTTTTCAGGCCATGTCAAAATTGTCTGATATAGATTGTTTGAATTATGTTAAAGTTAAGAATTGTCTTCTGGATTGTTTTAACCTAACACCTGAATCGTGTAGGAAAAAGTGTCATCAACAAAGATGCAAGGCAGATGAAAGTGTACATGATCTGATTATATTACTGATTTAAGTACTTACTTTCAAAGATGTGTGAATGGGTGTTAGGTCACCACTTTTGAGGGACTGGGAGACATTTTGGTGAGTGAACAAGCCCTCAGTACTTTGTCTGATGACATGAGAACCTGGTTAGCAGACAGTATAACTCTGTGGAGGAGTTGGGGAGAAAAGGAGATCTCTATTTAGCAAGCAGAGCACCAATGTATAAGAAAGCGATACCCAGTGCTGCACATGGACATAAGGGAACCCATGGGGGGCAATCTAAACCACTCCAACAGAGTACAACAGTAAATGGGGAAACAACTAGTCCAAGTACACAGTTAAGGATTAGATGTTTCAAGTGTAACCAGAGGGGCCACATAGCGGTCAAATGTCCATCGAGGCAAGGTGAGAAACAGAAGGTGAGGGAGCCAGCAAGTGGTAATGACAAACTGCCAGTTGTAAGTTGTTTGGAAACAACAGGGATGCTAATCTATCACCAAAATTTATATCCTATCTTAGTAGATGGTAAACAGGTCACTGCTAAGAGAGGCACAGCTTCTGATATAACCGTTGTGAGGCCTGCAGTGTTAGAGAAGAGCAGTGCTTGCTTGGACAGTCCACTCCAATCAGAGCTTTTGGAAGAACCTAATTCTAAATACCTTTGGCTAGGGTTCATCTTGACTGGAAAGATGGAAGAGGAAGCAAGCAGGTAGGTGTGTTTGAGGATATTCCTGCAGACGTCCTGATAGGGAATGACTGTGATGATGCATGCCTGGTGTGCATACAGTGACACATAGTCAAGCTCAGAGACAGGCATGTAGGTCCAGTAGTCTGTGGGAGACCCAGACAGATCTCATACATGAAGCTGGGACTGGTGTGGTGGCTGATTCAGAGAAGCAGCTAACCTGTAGCAGGATATCTGAAAGTGAGCCATAGCTGCTGGTAGGTACTGATGTTCCCTTGGACATGGTGACTGCTAGTATAGAGGTGAGTTATAGTACCTGACTGACAGTGAGGCACAACTGTCAGAAGTTACTAGGCTTCCTGTGGAAGGGGAGCTTGTGTTTGAGAATATTCCTGCAGATGTCCTGATAGGGAATGACTGTGATGATACAGTGCCTTGTGTGCATGTAGTGACACATAGTCAAACTCGGAGACAGGCATGTAGGTCCGGTAGTCTGTGGGAGACCCAGACAGATCTCATACCTGAAGCTGGGACTGGTGTGGTGGCTGTTTCACAGAAGGAGCTATCTTGTAGCAGTAAGTCTGAAAGTGAGCCACAGCTGCTGGGAGGTACTGATGTTCCTTTGGACACAGTGACTGCAAGGACAGAGGGGAGTGATAGTGCCCAAATTGACAGTGAGGTACAGCTGCCGAAAGTTATTATGCTTCCTGTGGAAGAGGAGCTTGGAAGGGTCACAAATGTAGAATTGAGACAGGCTCAACTTACAGACCCTACATTACAGAGCTTGAGGGGACATGGGTAAAGAAGCACCTGAGGCTCAAGGAAGAGGGGAGTCTGTATATGAGAACAAAGGTTTGTTGTATAGAAAGTGGACTCCTAAGGAAGGGCTGGAAGGTGAGGTAGTATGGCAGTTGGTATAGCCTAGATCCTACCATCTGCCACTTCTAGCTACAGTCACTAATATTCCTTTTGCATGTGATATTGATGTAGAAAAGGTGGCAAATGCTTTGCTATAAAGTTTCATCAGGGTATGTTTTCCTAGTGAGATAATGACTGACCAAAGTGCCAACTTTATGTCAGACCTGCTTACTTGTTTGTGGAAGCATTGTGGGGTGAAACATTTAGAGATTAATGGCATTGTGCAGAGGTTAAACTCTACAGTTTAAAAGGGTAAAGTTACCCATTAAACCCAGTAAGTGTCAGGTGGGTATGGCAGAGGTCATTTACTTAGGACACAGAGCAGGGAGTGGTAAGATTAGGCCAGAACCTGTCAAAGTAGAAGTTATTCAAGCATGGCCAGTTACTGTTACTAAAAAGCAAGTGAGAGCATTTATAGGGCAGCAGGGTACTGTGGAAAATGTGTGCCCAGTTGTGGTGCAATGGCTGCACCCCTTACTGACCCAGCTAGGAAAAATAAACTGTTTAAGGTAGTGTGGACTACAGATTGCAACTAGGCTTTCAAAAAAAACTTAAGGAGATTTTAGGAGGACCCCCTGTGTTGGCCAGCCCAGATTATAGTGAAGAGTTTGTTGTGCAAGTGGATGCATCAAATTATGAAGTGGGGGCTATGCTCAGTCAAGTTTCCTCAGAAGGAGAAGAACAGTGCAGTGGAGTTAATAATGCCAGTGTGTACAGATTGCCCAGGAGAGGAGTGGGTTGATATTTCCAGACGGACTCATTTTTCTCAAGCATAATTTTTCAGGGTCACGTAAAAATTGTGCTTGAGTCATGGGGGAGAAATGTGAAGAAATTAGACACTGTCATCTGTGCTAGCATGCCTAGTTAAAATTTTGTATATAATTTCAGATTGTCCTGTGTATTGTATGCTAGCATGACTAGCTATGATATAAACAAGTTCTTACATGTTGATTTATGATCTGTTTGTAGAGAATGTTTTAAAGACTTGAAGAGTGTCCTTTTACATTTCTAACTGTGCATGTTTGTGAAGAAAGATTCTAAAGGCAAACTGCCTCAGATTCAGCTGATCTGCAGATGATGTCATCAGAATGTTGACAGCTGCTATGTATTACTGTCAGAAGCTGAAAGACAGGAAAGAACTTTTAGAAAACAGCTGTTGGTTGAATTTAAAAATAGGAAATGAAAATTAGAACTGGAAGATACAGGTAACCAAGACAAAGTATATCCATGGGAGCAAACCATGACCGTTCTATAAATGTTCCAAGAGCATCAAACAGTCCAGTGAATTCTACAATGAATGCTGCTAAACACAATACATAAGTATTACAAACTCCTTTATTAAAAAACGGTTTTTAATAAAGGAGTTTGTAATACTTATGTATTGCGTTTAGCAGCATTCATTGTAGAATTCACTGGACTGTTTGATGCTCTTGGAACATTTATAGAACGGTCGTGGTTTGCTCCCATGGATGTACTTTGTCTTGGTCACCTGTATCTTTACCTTTCATCAAACGGGAGCATTTACTTTGTGGCGGTGCTTATTGGTTTTATTAGAACTGGAAGAGTTGACAGACTAGTCTATAAGAGAATATATTATAATGAATTTTAAGATTGTCTAAAATTTGTAATAGAGCAGACACTTTGAGGGATGAAATTTATAATTCTGTTGATATGTTCATCAAGAGAGGTTATAGTCTAGATATGGTGATGGAGGCAGTTCAAAAGGTATACAATAGGTGGCATTAGAACAAAAAGAAATAAAGTAGTAGATGAAATAGAGGTATTTAAAAGGAATCAAATACAACAGGATCAAATACAACAGATTTATTTTGTATCCACATATAATATTAAAAGTAAGGAAATAATTCAAATGTTAGATCATTATTGGAAACTTTTTATTAAATGATAAATTTCTGGCTAATATTTTACCAAGACATTTTTCTAGTTCATTTGTCAGAGGTAGAAGTATAAGGGATATATTGATTAGCAGATTATTTGTTATACCAGATTGTTCAGTACCCAGATGTCTGGTTCAAATAGGTACATATAAATGTGGAAGATGTCTGGTTTGTCAGCAGATTGTTAACTGTTTTAAATGTATTAATAATATCACTTTTATACTTAAAGATACGTTTTCATGTGAATCTAAGGGGGTGGTTTATATTTTAAGCTGCCCCTGTAATATGTTCTGTGTGGGAGAGATGAAAAGGATGTTCCGATTAAGGTTCATGGAAGATATTAGGAACATCAAAAATGGTAAGAAAGAAAAAAAACTATTGCTGCTCATTTTATGGAAACACACAACAGTGACTATTCTTTGTTAAAAGGAAGTATTTTGGAACAAATTAAATGTTTTTATGGAGATGAAAATGTTTTAAAAGAAAAACTTTTATGTAAGGAAAGTATTTACATTTTGAAATTTAACACATTGATCCCTAAGGGACTTAAAGTAGAATTGAATTGGAGAAGTTTGCTTTAAGGGGTAATTAGATTAATTAATTAATTTTATTGTTTAATTGATGTAAAATGTGTATATAAGCAGGATTTTTTAATTAATTTGTATTCCATGAATGGGTGTGGCACTGAGACGCTAGTATTAAAATTGGTTACTTCAAACTGTTCAAGGAGTATTGTTTCATTAGGATCTTGGTTGTTCTTCTAGTGTAATTTTGTAGTTGTGATATATAGTCTATAAGAGAGCCTGTTGAAGTTAGTTGTCAGTTGATCACAGATGTCCGGTGCAGTGGATACCCAAAAAGGACTCGCCAAGAAGTGTAAGCCTGCCCTTGCTCTGTTGTAGTAATTTAGTTTAGATCAGAGACAGTGATCTTTAATTAGTTAGGAAATTATAACTAATCAGCTAGATCAGTTACAGTTTTTCTGAATGTTGTATCTCTTTCCTACAGTATTGATTTCATTTTCCTTGTGATTAAGTTCTTGTGTATTGGGAGTTACTGTTTTATATGTTTAATCATTTTGCTCAGTATTAAATATTTTTAATTAACTTACATTGTGGCTGGAAAATCAGCATTTTTCTTTGGTGATTTGAGAGTGCTTATACTTGCTTTAATAATTCCTAGGGCCATTTCAAAAGCCTGGCAGCTTAGGTCATTTGCTACTGTTTGTTTTACTATTTAATTTTCATAATTGGATACCACTTTAGAAGGGCATGAAGACACTCTGATTGGTGGCAGCATTACCATATTATTTTGGGGAAGGAACACAGCTGGAAGTCTGTCAGGCTTTCCCAGAAGTGTTTTGATGTGTGAAAATTAATTTATATAGGTGTGAGTGCATCAGAGGTCTTAAACTAGGACACATTGCTCTGAAGTGTGTAATAAGGCGTTACAGTAGGGGTAGACAGAAGTATATAGTCCAGTCCCAAGGTTAAAGAGCATGTTCTTGTTGTGCTCTTAGTGGAATCTGTGGAATATCATTCCTGTTTACGTGACAGTCTCACATTGGAGTCAGTAGTGAGGATTGAAGCTCCTTAGTAACTGACCCAGGATAGGTGGAGAAGTCACATTATTGTTGATAGTTCAGAGGGATATTAACTGGACATAACATTAATTGGTGACAGTTTGGTGGGGTATTAACTGGACGTCATCCGTGGGATAACGTATTCCTAATTTATTGAAAAAGATTAACAAATTACCTCCCAAACTCTCCATTAGACTAACAAAGCTTAGCTCATTCTTCTGATTCATATTTGTCTCATTGTTTAATATGCATCATCTTAAAAAGCCTGACAGTGAATTATTATGAATAAGAAAAGTTAAACAGGTGCTCAGAATCTTTATTATAAGTTGACCAAACTGAATATCTCTACACTCATCTTTCCCCTTTACCTCGCAGTATCTCCCTGGCCTGCTGTAGGGAAGAAGTCAATTGTTATTTTCATATTTATTAATTTATAGGTCAGATGATTTTATGTTTGTTTTCTATTTTATTTAGTATGTGTAAAGTTGTACATAGGATCATAAGTTCATAAATTAGTACCAGGCTAACTGCCCTTGTGAGTCATTCCAAGGCCAGCCAGTTACCCCATGTGAGAATCAAATCTTGCACCTTGTGCCTATAAGGTGAACACCTTAACCACTATACCAACCTCTCACCCTTATAGACATATTTATATTCTTTAATTATATACATATTTATTTATTCTGATCTGTTTCTATTTCTGTTTGTATACTTTGTTTTATACTATTACTATATTCCCAGGTTTTATATTTTACCTATAATCCTAGTGTAGAGTTTCATATAATAGAACATTTATATTTATATATTTGGTGTTCTTTAAGCTATTACTATTGATAGAATCAGTCGTATTTTTTCCTTAAATGTTATGTCTAATAGTATCTGAACAAAAATCTGAAAAATCTTTCCTTTTAAGATTCAAGCTTTCCATAATAAATTGTTCTGTGATATCAAGTTTTTTTATCATTAAAAAGAGACAGTAGCAAAGAAACATAATCCTATTTTTTATCAGAAATGTCCTTCTCTAGGCCAGTATATAAAGTATCCTTTTGGTATACTGCAAGCATTCAGAACTATTTAATAACTGGCAGTGGTTTAGAATGCAATTCACTGTCTTTTACTTATTATCTAACTTGTATTCATTGACATTTTAGTTTATGATTCAAAATATTATGATTATTTACTTTCCTCACAGCAAGAGGTTCTCCCGTTCGATTCTCGGCTTGGCTTGGGAGTGCCTTCTGTGTGGAGTCTGTATGCCCTCCCCGTGGTTGGTTAGCGTTTGAAAGACATGCATGCATAAATGGGTGTGCCTTCATTGAAGGTTGGGCATCGAGCTGGCACCTCGGCGTTTTGTAAAAAAATCTACTGCCAATCATTAGCGGACCCAAGTTCCACTGTGGCAACCCCTTACTGGGAAAAAGCCAAAAGACAAACAACTTTTAGGCAGGAAGAAGTAACCTGGACAGCTTTTAGAATTTTAGAACTCTTGCAGCATCACAAAAGTGCTCATGATTCTAATTAAGTTGCTTCAAGCTGGTCGTCATGACAAGGACTTGCAAATGAACAGTTTATCAGCTACAATTCACACAAAAACATTCACAGATGAATTCAAGCCACCTCTACATTATACATCAATCCCTCAAACCCTTCCAAACCACAAAAAATAAATAAATAAATAAATAAAAACTTTCAAATTTTGTTAAGCACCAAAAAGCTATTGTATTTAAAGAAATAATATTTAATGATTCAATAAGCTCTATTTGTATGGGATGTTTAATATAAACCAGACTGTCATTTTTTAAAGGAGGCATATAATATAAACTTGCATTAAAAGAATGACAGTTATGTGTTATCCAGGTTTAACTTTGTAAGAAAAATATGTATTAATGTATATGTTTAGTGCTTATTAGAAGCTAAAAGGGTTAACACATTTCATTCTATTTTATGTACAGCTTAGTTTTGTATGAAACTACAAGATGTTTTTCAAACTGCAATATGCTTTCTGAAACTGCAAGATGCTCTCTGACCTAGTATTTGCTAGCACAGCAAAATTCATGTTTATGCCTTTTGGAAATTTACTGAGCAGGTGATTATCTGCTAGGTCAGGAAAATAATGAATAGAACAATACTGTTTTCTATAATGTTACTGAACTTGAACAATCAGCTCTGTTCGTGTTATGAGAACATGCACAGCTGCAGAAAAGATAGATACAGTTGAACAAAGACTGCTTGAAGAAATGAACTACAATCTGTACTTGCTTTGTGCTCAAATTAGCCATAGTACCTTGAATAGTAACATTGCATAGTGAGAAGTTGTATCTGACCGGTGGTCATCAAGGCCACGTTGTTTTTCTTAGGAAGTTTTTTTTGTAAACTTGATATGCCAGCAGAAAATCATGGACAAACAGCTGCTATGAAATAATATTGAAAGAACTTGTGATTTATTACATCAGCTTAGTAGGCAATGTCTTGTAAGAAATGTATAAGAATGGCTTCACTTCCTGATTCTAGTTAGACAAACTCTGTATTACAACGTTTTTGTCTCCTTGCTGCAAGATTAAAGTGCCTTAACTTGAACCTGCAGTGTGTTGATCTTTTTGAAGTTGTTTTTCCTTTGACAGATTGGTCCTTCGAGCCGGAAACTCTCACTTCGCCTCAGGTCAGATGGGCCAGGTGGCATGAAACTGTACGGGGAAGAGACCACATCGGTTCTTCTGCTCTGAAAGACCTCCGACTGAATTGTCGTTCAAAAGAGGCCAGCCACTGTTCTGATCTGCGACTGGAGGACGAGTTAACGTTTTTTCCATCGAACCAGGCGATCAATCACAGAGGCTCAGGTAAGGTGACATTTACCTTTTTTCTGTTTTAGATCAGGGTCTTGATTTGTATCATCTGTCAGGAGATTTGTCTTGTACAAGTCAGGGAGAGGAAGATTGCAGTATTGTCATAGATCAGGGAAACAGAATAGGTAAGGCAGTTATTCTAGATAAACTGTGAAAAAGAGAAATCGTGGTACCACGTGAAGATAAGAAGGGTTACGTAACATTTTAACAGTCAGAACAATATGGGAAATAAGTGCACAAAAAGTTCCCAAGATCCACCGTTGACCGAAGATGCAAAATATATGCAATTACAGCGTGCCGACAATGTTAGGTACTATACAAAATGGGTTAATAAATATGAATTTAATGGCAAATTAGAAAAATCCTCACTTATTAAACTTGTCAAACAGCTTAAAACCAACGCAAAAGGTCAGGTAAAAAAGCAACGTCAATTAGGCATTCCTCAGGCACACAGGTGGATTGAGGAAGCAAACCGTAGGGAACAAAAAAGTAATAATTCAAAAGCTATGTTTCTAGATAAAGAAGACAATAATTTGGTAATAGCATCAGCCCCTCCGCCCCCTCCACTTCCCTTACCAGAATATGAAGCGAGTGGACAAGCTGGTCCACCTCCGCTATACCCAGCTGTCTCCGCGAAGCCAAGACCGTTTGTCAGAGATCCCGTCGAGACTAGGTCTCGAACATGTAACTTAAGAGGGGATACTGAGTTATATCAAATGAACAAAAATTCATGAGCTATGAGTGAAGAAGAGATATGTCCGCTCATAGAAGTACCAAATCCTCAGGCAGGACAGGAAGGGCAGGACCCGACTCTCCTAGTATATAGACCGTGGACACTGGAAGACATCCGGAAAGCCACAGAGGGAATTCCCCATCCAAAAGTTAATTTTAGAAAATTCTTAGAAGACTTACAGGGCATGAGGTTAAGTTATCATTTAAATGGAGAAGAAGTAGAAAAAGTAGTTAGACAAATCATAGGTCCAGATTGGCACATGATCAGTGGCAACTGGAATCCCTGTGACGCAGAACACAAGCCACTCCCACATAGCAATGCAGAACTGGATAACAGAGTGAAAGGTCTAACAGACCGAATCTCTGAGAAATGGAAGCTTAGGGCAGACTGGACTTGCATTAATCAATGCATCCAACAAGAAGGTGAAACTGTTGACAGATATTATGCTTGATTATTAGAGTGTTTTAATAACCATTGTGGAATGCAGGTACCTGAAGACCAAACACATGATTCCCCGTATGAGCAGCAGCTGAAGAATGCATTTTTAAAAGGCAGTATTTTGCCTATAAGCAGCCTTATTACAAAGCACATGGTAGACCATCGTACAAGTAGATTACAGTCACTACTTGAATATGCTAGACATGCTGAAAGGCATTTTAACAGTAAAAAGAAAAAGAAAGCCCAAGTATTTTCTGTAGAAGATGGAGCAGAAGTTTATGTAGTACAGTCTGGGGAAAAAGGGCAAAAAAAATGCCCAGGGAAACAAACAATCTGATAAACGATCAGAGGAGTTTGAAGAGAGAAAGAAAAGGGGTGAATGTTTTAAATGCGGAAAAAAGGGACATTTAGCAAGCGATTGCAAGCAAAACAAAAAGGTAGCCATGGAAGATAAGGAGGGTGAGGACTGACTATATGATAGTCAAGAATCACTAGAAGGGAGTAACCAAGAAAAGACAAATGCAAATGTGATAGAGGGAGTAGAGAATGTGATAGATGAAATAGAGGAAGTGCAAGAAATCGCAGATAGTGAAGAAAGTGAAATTTTAGACTTAGCATTATTGAGCCTAGAGCTCTATTTAGCAGACACGAAACTGGAAGTTACACTTCTGGTAGAGGGGAGGGAAGTAAAATTCCTGTGTGACTCAGGGGCATCACAGACCCTGATACATCCTTCCAAACTACCAGAAAATTCAGAATCATTTGATTACATATTAGTGAAAGCAGCTAATGGACAGCTGTATTGGGAGCCACTCTCCCATAACATAGCAATAACTGACCCTTTTTCAGGGATGACCCAGAAAAGCAAAACTGTTGTTTCTGCAAAATGCCTGGTAAACCTTTTGGGCAGAGATCTTATGCAGATATTTGGCATAGCAGTAGTTCCGACTATGCAGGGTATGGAAGCACAGTGACAAATGAATACTTTTGTGGTGCAACCGGAGGGCGGTGCAACCGGAGGGCGAAACATTTTATTGGTACAGCCAGGACTTGGTCACGACTGGTCCAGGGGCAGTAACTGAAGAACTGATGAACATAGCCATCAGTAAGTCCCCCTCCCTTGATACTGATAAACAGCATTTGTTGCACTGTACTCTGTATTATTGTAGCACACCAGGACCTGATAAGGAATATGAGCAAGAACTGTTTAAAAACCATGCAAACAGATTAGTATTATGTAATCTGTACTGGGACACAGAAGGGAACAGTGTAGTTAGCTGTTCATTGCCCCAGGAATTCTTTGCACTCTATAAATCTAATCGATTACCACATGTTAGTTTAACTAAGGACAAGAATGTGAAATGGGCAGACCTAGGAGAAAAAGTCACAAAGTGGGAAAAACAGACGGCGTTAGAATTGTCAGAACAGGGAGTACAGAAGCAGAAGTTAAATTGGATAACACAGACACACCCAGCTGTACACTTGCAGTCTAGCGAGGACAGCTGATTAGCACTCTTATTAGAAGAGGAATAAAATGCCTTACGGAGCATACCAGAAACTCTATGGTCAACAGGGAAATCAGATGTAGGACTAATTCGTACAGCAGGACCAGTTACTATCACACCAAAATCAGCATTTAGACCACAGAAGAGACAGTATCCCTTAAGGAAAGATGCAGAAGTAGGAATTAAACCTATAATAGCAGCTTTACTTAAGGAAGGAGTACTGGTAGAATCTCCCGATTCACCATGTAACACCCTTATTTCCTGTCAGGAAAGCAAATGGAGAATGGCGTATGGTCCAAGATTTACAAGCTGTAAATGACGCAATAATATCTAGAGCACCTACGGTGCCAGATCCATACACCCTGTTGAATGATTTGAAGCCTCAACAGAAGTATTTTTCTGTGGTAGATATTAGCAATGCGTTATTTTCAATACCAATACACCCTGACAGCCAACATTGGTTTGCATTCACATTTCAGGGGAAAGGTATACATACACGTAACTACCACAGGAGTATTGTGAAAGTCCAACAATATTCTCACAAGAGATGGCAAGCAACTTGGCGGGATTTAGCCCACCAAGAGGCAGTCAGATTTTACTTTATGTAGACGACGTCCTGCTGGCAGCCCACACCCAGCAAGAATGCAGAGAAGATATCATAGCATTACTACAATTTCTAGCCACTCAAGGACATAACGTAAACAAAAGCAAGTTGCAGCTTTGGAGAAAGCAGGTTAAATACCTGGGATATGTAATATCCAAAGAAGGCAGAACATTAGATGAAGATAGGAAAATAGGAATTTTACAAGCACCCAAACCGACTACCAAGAAGGAAATGATGTCCTTCCTGGGTACGACTAATTTCTGTCAGAGTTGGATTCCAAACTATGCCTTGGAGTCTGCTCCACTGACCATCTTGATATACAAGAAGCCTATGGCAGCACAAGATTTATTACAATGGACACCAGAAGCAGAATCAGCTTTCTGCAAACTAAAACAATTGATAGCATCCTCATTAGTTTTAGGATTACCAAACTATCGTAAATGTTTTATCCAAACTGTAGATTGTAAGCAAGGTTATATGACATCAGTGTTAACACAGCAACATGGGGACAAGCAACGCCCCATAGCTTACTATTCATCACAGCTGGACCCAGTGGCGCGATCCCTGCCCCACTGTGTGCAAGCAGTAGTCGCAGCTGCAATGGCAGTACAGGCTTCGGCCTCAGTAGTGTTGTTCCACCCTCTCACATTGAGAGTGCCTCATGCAGTCGCGATTATTTTACTGCAAGAAAAAGTAGCATATCTTTCTCCTGCTAGATATCTTTCCTGTATGACTATACTGTTGAGCCAACCTCATATGACAATTGAACGATGTACAACTTTGAATCCGTCTACCTTGCTCCCAACCCCTGCGGATGGCACACCACACAGCTGGCTGCAGGAGATCGAGCAAAAGACACTGCCTAGAAAAGATCTAACAGATGTTCCCTTGGATGATGCCGAGGTGACATATTACGTGGACGGCTCATGCAGAAGGGGTCCTACAGGGCAGAACCTAGTGGGGTATGCAGTAGTTTCTGATACTGAGATTTTAGAAACAAAGTCTTTACCACACAACTTATCTGCACAAGCAGCAGAATTGATTGCCTTATCAGGGCATGTACCTTGGCAAAGGGTAAATGTGTAAACATTTTTACTGACAGCCAGTACGCTTTTTCTACTGTACATGTTTTTGCGCAACAGTGGAAAAATAGAGGAATGATAGCATCTACTGGTAAACCGATTAATCATGCGCAGTTTATTTTAGATTTGTTAGAATCTGTTCAGTTACCTCAGAAAGTAACTATTTGTAAATGTGTAGCTCATACCAAGTAACAGGATAGGATTTCAAAAGGTAATGCGAGAGCTGATACAGCTGCAAAGCAGGCAGCTTCAGCTTCAGAAATATCTATTTTGAGTGAGGAGTTACAACCTTCTGAGATTTTAGATTTAGAAATGTTGAAAACAATGCAGACACTTACTACGAAAGTAGAAAAACAGAAATGGATAAAACGAGGCGCAACTCTTGAAAAAGGGCTGTACATCTCCAAAAAAGGGAAACCGATTTTGCCGTCTAATTTGTTTAGATATGCAGCTTTGTTGAGCCATGGGCAGTGCCATGTCTCAACAGGGGGGGTGGTACAGTTAGTGAATCGAGTGTTCACAGCATATGGATTTACAAACTACACAAAAATTTTTTGTGCGGCATGCCATGTTTGTAACAAGCATCATGCACAAGGGGCGTTGAAGCCTAAGCAAGGGAGTTTCCCTGCACCACCGTACCCGTTCCATACTATCTGTATGGATTTCATAGAACTGAACAAATGCAAAAATAAGTATTGTCTTGTCATTATAGATATGTTTTCCAAATGGGTGGAAGCTTTTCCGACCAAAAATCCAGATGCAGCTACTGTTGCAAAAGTCCTTGTTAAAGAAATTATTCCTAGATTTGGCATACTGGAAAAGATCTACAGTGACAATGGCACACACTTTGTAAATCAAACTATACAACAGATGAGCCGATATTTCGGAATTTCCTTAAAGAACCATTGTGCATACCATCCACAATCCACAGGACTAGTAGAAAGGCATAATGGGGTTTTGAAAAATAAAATTAGGAAATTAATTAGTGAGACACAAAAGAACTGGGTGTACTGCCTGCCTCTGGCATTGTTGAGCATGAGAACTGTTCCAAATGCAAAGGGGTTAACTCCTTTTGAAAAATTATTTGGGAGGGCATACTATACACCTCAGTGGAAACCTCTCAAGCCTGCAGACCAGGAGGCTGACAGTTCACTCGCAGAATATATGAGACGACGTTTAAGTAATAAACAACTTTTGCAGTTAAATTCTGTTTCAGATAAAGAACAAACCAGACCACCGGAAGCAGCAGTAGTCCCAGGCACGTGGGTCTGGGTGAAAGTCATCAAGAGAAAAAACTTGGACATCACCGAAGTGGGAAGGGCCATACCAAGTGCTACTGTCAACACCCACTGCAGTCAAGATCGCAGAGAGAGCGTCCTGGATTCATCTGACACAATGTAAATTGGTTAAAAACTTTGAACTGGACAAAAAACTTGTTACTGTTACACAAGAACAAAATGACCAGATATGGAGCAAATAGAAATATAGAACAACCTCAGAAGTATTGCATGATCATTCTGTTAACTATACTGATAACATTGATCTTTTTGCTGTGGCCTTTCCTTTTTCCAGCCACACGAGCTGAACTGAATAAACGAGATGCATTACTCATAGACTGGCATCCGAACTTTAACACTTACCAAGAAATTAAATATGTATATGCTGAAACTTTTAATGTTTCGAATTGCTGGATTTGCACAGCTATACCAACAGCATACGGGGGATTGTTAATGACTGCTGTTCCCCTAGGAGTCAATGAGATCTGGGAAAATTTGATTTTTGATACTATGACTGTGAAATCACAAGACAAAATAGCATTGTACCTGCATGTTACACAAAAGGGAATTGTATGTTTTTACAAAAATGATACTGTTCAGGTGGGTTGGAGCAATTGTAATGTGACTGTTCCTTACAAATGTTATACCAAAGCTAATAATGCAGGTTATATTTGTGATACAAACTATGACTCATATTTTGAATCAATGCACAAAACGGTTGATGAAGTACAACATAATCCTGTTCTTTTTAAACAACTATCTATCATTGATAAGAAAATGTTTCATGCAGGGCAAGTATATATTAATACTAAAGTAGAGAATTGTTATTTTGTGTGTGGGAAAAAGTCATACAAATGGTTACCTGAGAATTGGTCTGGCAGTTGTTTTTTGGGTTACCTGGTTCTGGCTATACGACACACTGAAGTTTTGCCTCAGGGAAGAATTTGAAATGTCAGAGAGGTCACCAAGAACCTGGAAATCCAATCAAGAGACCTGAGAATCCAATGGGATGAATCGAAGCAGGCTGGAGAAACCATAACTCCATGAAAAACAAAGATAAACTGACACACATGGACTTGAGTGACACTATTATATCATGGGCAGGTATAGCCCCTGCATATGGTGCAGTGAAATCGATTTGGGAGCTGAGAAAACTGTCCAAACATCTCGAAGTAATGAGCAATGCAACTTTTTCTGCTCTCGAATTAGTAACTGATGAACTGAACGCTATGAGAACTGTGGTGCTTCAAAACCGCATGGCTCTCGACTTCACCCTAGCGGCAAAAGGTGGTACGTGCGCTTTAATAAAAGAGGAGTGCTGTTCATATATTCCTAACAACCAGCATGAGATAAACGACCATCTTGAGGTGATTCAGCAAGTGTCGGCCATGACCAAACCAGGCCCAAACCCACTGACGGATTTTTTTCCAGAATTTGTTTGGGTGGTGGGGTAACATCCTAATGAACATCCTGATTGCCATTTGTGTGGGATTACTCCTATTAGGAGTATGTGTTTGTTGTGGTATTCCCAGCATGAAAAGATTAATCAAAGATTTTATAGACATGTCAGTTTCTGAGACTTTGTATCAAAGTACTGAAATTGAAGAACTGTTGAAAAATGAAACACTTTCATAAGTTTAAACTGAATGACTCTCTTAACTGCAAAGTCTGAACAGAAAGAGGTTAGGAGAAGAAGCAAACTGTTTATGCTTTTGAAAATAGAATAAAAAGTATTAACGGGGGAAATGTAATATGTATTAATGTATATGTTTAGTGCTTATTAGAAGCAAAAAGGGTTAACACATTTCATTCTATTTTATGTACAGCTTAGTTTTGTATGAAACTACAAGATGCTTTTCAAACTGCAATATGCTTTCTGAAACTGCAAGATGCTCTCTGACCTAGTATTTGCTAGCACAGCAAAATTCATGTTTATGCCTTTTGGAAATTTACTGAGAAGCAGGTGATTATCTGCTAGGTCAGGAAAATATGAATAGAATAATACTGTTTTCTATAATGTTACTGAACTAGAAACAATCAGCTCTGTCCGTGTTATGAGAACATGCAGAGCTGCAGAAAAGATAGATACAGTTGAACAAAGACTGCTTGAAGAAATGAACTACAATCTGTACTTGCTTTGTGCTCGAATTAGCCATAGCACCTTGAATGGTAACATTGCATAGTGAGAAGTTGTATCTGACCGGTGGTCATCAAGGCCACGTTGTTTTTCTTAGGAAGTTTTTTTTATAAACTTGATATGCCAGCAGAAAATCATGGACAAACAGCTGCTATGAATTAATATTGAAAGAACTTGTGATTTATTACGTCATCTTAGTAGGCAATGTCTTGTAAGAAATGTATAAGAATGGCTTCACTTCCTGATTCTAGTTAGACAAACTCTGCATTAGCACGTTTTTGTCTCCTTGCTGCAAGATTAAAGTGCCTTAACCTGAACCTGCCGTGTGTTGATCTTTTTGAAGTTGTTTTTCCTTTGACAAACTTCTAAAAGTATGAATGTTACTCTAATTATTTGATAACATTCCAATAATATATATATATATATATATATGTGTGTGTGTGTGTGTGTGTGTGTGTGTGTGTGTGTACAAGAAACTATATGTTTTATACTTTGTTAATAGCATAGTATAACTAGTATAACTATTTTGGGTGCTATTGCCCTATCAGTCGCACAATACTGGACCATTTTAAGAATCCAGATTGTAACTTAACATGCCTCTTTAGTGTCATTTGTTGCATCTTGTATTATATTTAATAGTATGTAACTGAACTATGCCAAGATATCAGAAAGTGTGACACATAACATAAGTTTCATTATAATAATGATTAACTTTTAATAATATGAATAGTTTAACCTTTTAAACTCTACGTGAAAATAAGTGGCTTTAATATCATATATAGCTAAAAGAATCAAACTCTAACATTTTTAAAAGGGGAATTACTAATCATTTGAAGTAGGGAAATAAATAAATAAATGATTTATCTTGTAAAAAGTAATATGCAGCACCTGTTCTTAAGTATTCAAGCACTTATTTAATAAGAATTCATAACCATGAAAGGTATTGATTTCCATTTGTCCTTCAGTTTTTTACTTTTTTTGTCTTTTATTAACCAACCATCTCTTGTTGCATTTCTCTTCAAAGAAGTTGATAGATTCCAGTCCATTTCTTCTTTTTTTCCCTAGGATTTTATTTATTTATTTTTGTATAAAGTCCATTGCATCTTCCACAGTGTTAAAAATCGTCTTTCATTCTTGAAGGTGAATCCTTATTTTGCTATAAACAAGATTTGTGCTTTAATATTGTTTTTCTTTATGCTTTTTTCTTGGACATCATTAATGTAAAATAGGCATTGTCAAATATTATAGAATTTCCTTTAATTTTAATTGGATAATTAGTCCATGCAGCTTTTAAGACTAAATCCTTATCTTGACTTGAGAAAAATCTTACAATCACTTACCTCAGTGAAGGTGTTTTTTTTTTTTAAGATGAGTTAGAAAGTGATCTATGTGTCCTTTTAATGTCAAAGGAAAAAGCTTCAGGCTGGTTCAAAATTTTAGGCAGCCATGTATTAAGGAATTGGATCACACTATCTCCCTTTTCTTTTTCAGGAATCCAGTAAATCCTGATGTTATTCCTCCTAGATCTGCTCTCTAAGTCTTCTATTTTATTCCAGAATAAGTTGTTTTGTTTCAGAAGAAATTCAGTGTTATTCTCATTTTCAGGTAATTTTCCATCAAAATCAGACATTGCCTTTTCTGTATTCAAGATTTGTGATTATTGTTATTTAAGAGATTCACTCAGCACTTTTTTACATTCCTCTTTGAAATTGTCCATTTTGCTTTCTAATTTATCTATCGTAGAATAATGTGTGTGTATGTTGTATCTTTAAGAAGCATTTCAAGGTCAGCACATGTATATAAATAGCAAGCATGTGCTAGCTTCAGTGCCATTTTGAGAGTTCAGCCAGAGAGTGAGCATGTATAAGTGTAGTAGCTAGTTTGTTTATAAGTTTATCTAAGTTAAAGTTATTAAGCCTCAATCCTGATGTGTTTGTACATAATAAAGCTACTTGAACAGAACCTATGAAAGCTCATCTATTTTATCCTGACTGACAAGTGACATGGTGTCAGAACTGGGATTCCAGAGACTGCTTTTCAGAGCTATGAGGTGCAGAATTAACAGTGAAGGTAAACTAAGAGAACTGAGCACAAACAAGGGCCAGAAACAAATGAAAACTTGCACGAACAATTTATTTTATAAAAAAGATAAAACAGAGCATTACAAGGGGACAAACTGCATTATTAAACAAGTGAGAGGCACAAAAGGTTTATTAATTAAATGGAATGTTTAAAATTAAGATATTTGATAAAACAATTACTATAAAAGCACATAAGGGGTTTGGAATTACCTTTGAATTGCAAAATGAGGATGTTTAAAGTAAAATGGGCATGTTTAGAATAAAATGAGCACAAGAAAAGTATAATGGGTATGGAAAAAGATTAAGTGAGCAAAGCAACTATAATAAGGGCAAAGCACATTAAGCGTACATAAAGCAAGGCGACTGCATGTGTTTTGGCAAAGTACTGTGTTTTGGCATAACTACTATTTTGCATTGTAATAAGGGCATAACTAAAATGATTTGAAGTATCTCGAAGTGTGTAAAGTGCTTACAGTGTGTGCTTATTACTGTGCATTTATTCTGAAGAGTTTATTTGTGTGCAAGGTGCAACTATTTTGTGAAGCACAATCAAAATATGCCATTTTGAAAAGTGTATTGTGCTGGGTGGTGTGTCTATTCGCAGAGTGCTGCCATCACAGAGGGTTTCTTGCACTGTAAAGAGTTATTTAGTAAAGCACAGCCATTCTGGGGAAAGTTTCAGTGTGCTGTGTACTGTTTGTTTGCACAGTGCAGTTATTTTGAAATGTTTCTTACACTGATAAGAGGAGATTTCTTACAATACAGTTATTTCAAGAGCATTTCAGGGCGCAAGAGTCTTATTTCGCAAAGTTCAGTTATTCAGAGGCTTGTTGTGCTATTGAACATAGTTACCAATACTGGCATAAATTTCTTGTATATGTATATGTGTGTGTTCGTGCATACTTGCAAAAACCTTCACTGGTATGTGTTAATATGGCAGATGGATTTTGAAAACCATCACCACTTGTATTTGATCAGAGTATTGCAGAGAATTTAGATAATATTTGAGCAAGAGTACAATATTTTTACACAAGCAGCTTATTCTGACAAAGATGCACACACCAGGGCATTCATTTTGCTAAACCTAGCTGGGTCAGAGGCCATTGAAAGAGATTGTTCATTTGTGTATGCACCAGCAGTTTATGAGGGAGAATGTGAAAACTGTCATATTGTTGTACAGGCTGAATCAGGGGAAGATCCCGAGTGTTTGAAATGCAACTTCAGGGAAATGTGTAACCCCCAGACAAATATTACATTAGAGAGGGATTTGTTTTACACAAGAAATCAGAAACCAGGAGAAAGTTTTGCAGCTTACATGACAGACCTGAGAAACAAAGCTAAATGTGTCAGTTTGGTGACTTAAAAGATGAGTTGCTAAAGGACAGGATTGTGTGTGGTATTAATAGTGCTGCAGTAAAAAAGATTTTACTTTGCGACAGTGATTTAATGCTGAGCAAAGCTATTGAGATTTGTCAAATCCATGAAGTTATAGAAAGGCACACAGGTATACCTGCAAGTGATAAGAGCAAGGTTTCAGTAGGCTCCAGAGCAGATATAGATAGCATGCAATATGTGGCTAGCAGAATCAGCTCTAAGCACATGGTACCTGCAAATGCTTAGAAAAGGGCATGCTCAGTGCAGTACAAGGTTGAGTCAGCAAAACCAAAATCCAACTTTATTGTTAACGGTCATAATTGTGGTGCCAATCATGAATCTAAAAGAGAAAAATGCTTAGCATTTGTTCAGCAATGCCACAAGTGTAAAAAAATGGAACCATTTTCAGTAGTTTTGCAAATCAAGTAAACCTCACACATTTATAAAGAAGGGTCACTCAAAAAAGCAAGTTGATCATATAGATAGCTGTATTTCTACTTTCTACGTAGATGGTGTATCAGTAATTGGTGAAAAGGTTGATGCAGTGAATTTGTTGGCAAAGAGTGAAGTGTTTTGTACTGTCCAGATCAATGTTAAATCTACCAAGCTTAAAGTGGACACTGGCTCAAAGTGTAATGTTATGTCAGCAGACACATTTGCTAAGGTGAGAGTGAACAACTCAATGTGGCTAGTTGTGTGAAACTTGTTGCTTATGGAGGTGGACATTCAAACCGAAGGCTCAGTAGTGCTTTCATGTTATTTGGCTAAGAACTGTTACAACATGTTATTCTATGTAGTCTGAAGATCTGTGTAGTCATTACTGGGACTCAGAGACGGTTTGAGAATGAATCTGCTATCCTTTACCAAAGAAGTTCATCATATAAGCAGATATCCTAGTTCCAATTTTACTGAAGCTGTTTTCTCAGAGTATGCTGATGTTTTCAGTGACAAGTTGGGCAAACTTCCAGTTGTGTATTCTGTGAAGTTAGACCCAGAGGTCAGTCCAGTGGTCAGACCAGCAAGAAAAGTTCTGATAGCTTAGCTATGCAAGATAAAGTTAAAGCTCATTTGGATAAAATGGTGCAGCAAGGTGTGATTTGTCCAGTCACAGAACCAACTGAATGGGTGTCGCCCATGGTAGCAGCCCACAAAAAGGCACTGATAAAATCAGAATATGTATTGACTCAAGAGATTTGAACAAACCATTAAAGAGATTGCATCATCCAATGTGCACAGTTGAGGAAGTTGCATCCCTAATACCAAATGCTACTGTTTTTCTGGGGGTCTATATCACAACTTCGAATCATCATAATATCGAACACCTAATGCTCAAGTATTCATTGAAATGCATTTGCGCGATTTGATGAATACTTACAGGGCAAAGATGTAGTTGGCAAACTACACAATGTAGCCCTTTCCTCCACTGTAGTGCAATCTCTGAGTTGGTATTTTAGTTAGGGGGTGTGGGGGGGCACAGCCCCCCCACATGGGTGGGTTTGTTTTAGGTTTAGTTCATTCCATTGTATTGTGGGGCAAGTGTTTGTTTTCCCTGTAAGTATTCATTGATTTGCGGAAATGCATTTCGATGAATACTTGTTGATCTTTAGGTGTTCGATATTACGATTTTTCAGCGTCGTAATATAGACCCCTTTTTCTGTCTTGGATGCAAAAAGTTCATTTTGTCAAGTGATACTTGATCACAAATCTTCATTACTGACTACTTTCAGTACCCTGCTTGGCAGATACAGATTCCTCAGGATGCCATTTGGAATAAATTCTGCAAGCGAAGTCTTTCAGCGTGCAATGGAGCAAATTTTTTTTCAGGTTATCCTTGTGCTATAATAGTAGATTTATTGGTTGGAGGCAATGATGAAGCAGAGCAATATGGAGACCTTAAGAGAGTTCTAGACAGAGCACATGAAGTGAACTTAAAGTGCAATCCTCTGAAATGCAAATTTAGACTACCAGAAGTTACATATGTAGGGCATTTATTTCCTAGTACTGGCGTGTGACCAGATCCGTCCAAGTAAACAGCCATTCTTGAGATGCCAGCTCCAGATAATGTTCAAGCTCTACAACATTTTCTTGGCATGGTCAATTATTTAGGCAAGTTTATACCAGACTTCAGTGAGTTGACAGCACCTTCAAGAGAGCTGAAATGTAAAAATGTTACCTGGCCTTGGCTGGAACAGCAGCAAAAAGCATTTGAAGACCTTAAGCAGAAAATTGCCACCCCACCTACATTAAGATACTATGATATCAATAAACCAGTAACTCTTTCCTGTGATGCTTCAAAGTTTGATCTTGGCGCAGTTATTCTTCAAGAAGGCATGCATCTAGATCTCTTACCCAAACTGAAATGCACTATGCTGAAATTGAGAAAGAAATTTTGGCAGCAGTACTTGCATGTTCAAAGTTTCAAGATTATATCTATGGTTGAGCTATTCAGATTGAAACTGATCACCAGCCTCTAGTTACTATTTTAAAGAAGCCTATGCATTCAGCTCCAGTGAGATTTCAAAGAATGATGCTCAAATTGCAAAAGTGCAACTTCAAAATGGTCTATACTAACAACAGACTTCTTTATCTGGCTGATACCTTATCCAGATCACCCATAAATACAATGGAACAGCTTCATCCAGAGAATTTTGACTTTGATGTCATGGAAGTGTGTAATTTTTCTACCATGAGACTTGAGCTGAGATATCATACAAAACCTGATCCAATTTTGCAAAAGCTCAACCACTACATTAATGTTGCATGGCCGTCAAAGCAATCTAGTGTACCACCTGAAGTGCAAACTTATTTTCCATGCAGAGATGAGATGTTGATGGAAGATGGCATTATTTTCAAAGGTCCCAAAATTGCTGTTTCTGCTTCCTTACAATATGAATATATCCAGATTTTGCATCGTGGACACCCAGGTTCCAAATATAGGTTCATAGGTTCATAGGTTCATACTAGGCTATCTGCCCTAGGGCATTTATAAGCCTAGCCAGAGTGTGTTTGGCTTTCGCCACCCATTTTAAATTAATTTTGCTATGCCCTTTTTCGAGGTTAGTATGCTGTGCCTCTGTCTAACAGTGACATAGAAGTGATACACGGGGTAAACCTACGATCTCCCATCCACTCATCAAGATTCCTCTTGAAGAGTGTCAATGAGGGACTCTGCCTAACCTGGACTGGAATTTTATTCCAGAGTGAAGGGAGCCTCTGGGTTATGAATCTGTCCCTCCAGCATGTCCTATTTATTTCAGTGCTGAGGTTCAAGTCTCTCGAGCGCATAGCTCGATGGGATTTGGATTTTCTGAGGTGCAGCATGTCCATTAATTCCAGGTTGGACATGGCTTTATACGTCAGGCACAGATCGCCTCTGAGCAGGCGGTATGCCACTGAGTAGAGCTGGAGTTTCTTTAACCGGGCAGCATATGGGATCTGTTTGAGCCCTTTGATCCTCCTGGTGAGGTACTTTTGGGGTCTTTCCAGTTGCTGCAGGTGTCTGGTAAGGTACATCCCAAAAGGGGCATTGTACTCAATTATGGGCCTGATGAGGGATGAGTAAAGAGGCACGATGACCTCCCTGATCTAGATGTGAATCCCTTCATGATTAGGTGGGCTATATAAAATGTTTTTCTAACCACTTTGGCCACGTGGTTGTCAAATGAGAGATTGCTATCAACTTGGGTCCCCAGGTCCCTAATTACTTCTTCTGTACTTAATGGATTACCACCTATGTGGTAATTTGTGGGCACTTTGTTTTTGCCAAAGGGGATGACTATACACTTTTTGGCGTTTAGTTTGAGGCCATGGCTCTGGCACCAGTTGTCTGTTTCTATGAGGCCCTTTTGGAGAATGCTTGTGTCAGCTGGGGTGTCGATTATGGCACCCAGTTTGCAGTCATCTGCGAACTTGGTCAGCCACAGTCCTTCCATGTTGGCCTATACCTCAGAGAAATATATACCGAACAAGAGAGGTCCCAGGACTGAGCCTTGTGGGACGCCACTTGTAACTGGTTTGGAGTCTGACATGGCTCCAGCAATTCTACCCATGTGGGTTCTGTCCTTGAGCCAGTTTGCAACCCATCTAGTGACATAGGGGTTTATATTTAAGCTGGTGAGCTTATCTATAATGCCCAAGTGGGGTATTGTATCGAAGGCTTTTGCTAGGTCCAGGTAGGCTGTGTGGACCATCTTCCCCTCGTCAATGGCCTTGGTGACTGTTTCAAAGAAATTGACCAGGTTTAAGAGGCAGGATCTGCCCTTAACAAAGCTGAACTGGGTAGGATCCAGTGTCTGTAGGTCCCCAATATCTTTATTTATGAGGTCCATGATGATCCTTTCCATAGCTTTGCAGACCAAGCTAGTCAGGCTTATGGGGCGATAGTTTCCAGGATCCGTTGTGGCACCACCTTTGTGGAGAGGGACCACTGTTGCTGTATGCCACTCTTTGGGTACATATCCTGTAGTCAGGCTGAGATTGAACAGTAGTTTTATGTTTAGGTTTAGCTCTTCTTGGAGTTCATGTAGGACGCAGCCCGGGACACTGTCTGGTCCCATTGATGCTGTGTTTTTTGCTTTGAGAGGGTGTCTCTTACCTGAGCATCTGAGATGTCAGGGGGGCAGCACTCTGCTGGGATAGATATTTGCCCTTTTGGTGGGGAGAAGTTTGCACTGAACCTGTCAGCTAGGATGTTGGCAATGTCTGTGGGTTCGGTGTATTTTTTGTCATTTTGGACTAATTCTGAGCATATCTGGGAATTCCCACCCAGGTTCCTAACATAACTAAAGAAAGTCTTGTGATTATCCTTAGTGTCCTGTGCAATTTTTCTCTCGAAGCTGGTCTTAGACGATTTTGTGAGTGCCCGTAGTTTTTTGCTAATACTGATCAGAGATGCCTTCCCTTTTTGGGATTTTGCTCTATCATGTAGTAGCTTCTTCCTTCTATTGTATAGTTTGTTTATGGCTGGGGTCCACCAGACAGGACGTCTGCCTTTGGAGAATTGGGTCTTGGTTTTATTTGGGATTACATGATCCATGCATTCCTGAAGGTGTTCATAGAATGCGTTTATAAAGGATTCTGCGGTCTGGGCCGTATTTTCCACAGGCCCGGGGGCTTTGAAGGATTCCACCTCGGTTTTGAGGAGTGTGAAATTTGCTTTAGAGAAGTTTTTCACTGTGGTTTTCTGGGCAGGGGGTGGGGTCGGGATGTGAATATCCAGTGAGATTAGTTTATGGTCTGATCTTACCAGTGAGGGATACACTTCTGGTCTGGAGCATAGAGTCCCCATGTTGGTGATGATCAGGTCCAGTATGTTTTCCCCTCTTGTGGGAGTGGTAACAAGTTGTTCCATAGCATTTGAGTTTATAAATTCTAGGAACCTTTGGGCTAGGGTGTTGGAGCTAGAGTAATGCTCCCAGTCTATGTTTGGGTAGTTGAAGTCACCCAATATAATGGTGTTTGGAGAGACCTTCATATTTTCCAGTGTTCTCAGGAAGGCCGAGTGGGGTTCCTGGGTTTGGGTGGGTGGTCTGTAGCAGGCTATAAACTGGAAGGCAGTTTTACCCACTGTTAGTTGCACATGGATAGTCTCTGATGCTTCGTGCTGTGCCACCAACCTGGAGGTATGGGTATCTTTGACGAATATTGATACTCCCCCTCCGTTTGTGGTTTGGTCCAAGTTTTGGGGCCGAAAAGCATGGTATGAGGTATAACCTGGTAGTGCTGGGGTGCTCTCGGGAGCCTTGAACCAGGTTTCTGTTACTGCACAGATATCGATGGATATACCAAAAGAAGGGTGGGAGGACAAGTATTTTGGCCTTCTCTAGCAAAAGACATTGATAAAGTACTTTCTTCTTGTACAGTATGCAATAGTACTAAACCACATTTTCAAAAAGAACCACTTCATCTAAGTCAAGTTCCTGAACTACCTTGGTCAGTAGTAGCCACTGATATATTTATTTATTTAACATTTGTTTACCGGGAGAGTCTGACTTGGAATGAAGCAATTTTCAGCAGAGGCCCGGAGAGAACCTGAGGAAAACCCACATGCATGCAGGGAGGATATGCAGACTCCACAAAGAAGGCACTCCAGACAAGAATCAAACCTGAGAATCTCTTGCTGTGAGGTGACAATGCTACTGATGCACCACTGCGCCGTCGAGTGGAACAATCAATATTACTTCATGTTGGTAGACTCTTATTCAAACTGGTTTGAGATTGATTTACTAGCTAATCTAATGTCCACTGCTGTAATTACCAAGTTGAAACATCATTTCTCAGTCCGTGGTACTCCATACAAAGTTATTTCTGACAATGGTACCCAATTTACCAGTAAATTGTTTCAGAAATTTGCAAAAGAATGGGTCGTTGTACATGTTACTAGTAGTCCAGAGTATCCACAGTCAAATGGACTAGCTGAACACGCAGTATGGCATGCAAAGCAATTGCTGGAGAAATCAAAGTGTGATAATACCAATATCTTTTTGAATTAACTTAATCTGAGAAATATACCCTGTGACAATATACTTGTCTCACCTGCTCAGAGACTTCTGTCTAGGCAAACCAGAACAACATTGCCTATTAGTTCCACTTTGTTGAGGCCTAAAACTAAGAACAACAGGACAATTAGATCTCAACTTTTCAGAAGGAGAAGGAGACACAATGAGTACACAAATGGAGAAAGATTTTTGATTGGTCAAGTAACAGGTATATGTACTGAGCCGAGATCCTGCTTCGTAAAATCTGAGAGTGTGGAGTACAGGAGAAATCGCAGACATCTTATTCCTGTATCAGAATTGATATCACAGCATTGTTAATGTGATACAGACTCTAGATCTCAGAGCAATCCAGACAATGTTCCTGTTGCAGAACGTGTCTTACCTTCTACTTCTGTTCCTGATGATGTTACTGATGTCCCCAAAGTTAAACATTCAGCAGAGACAGTCCCAGTTGCTAGACCTAATTCCAATTTCTATGTCACACGATTTGGTCGTATTTACAGGCCTAGTGTGTGAAATGCACAGTAACCTGGACATAATTGTTTATATGTATTTAGCACAGTAAAACTGCATGACAGAGATTTGTATTAATTGCATGTCAGTCAATGTTGTCAATATTGCATGACTCATTTCTAAAAGAAGAAGATGTAGAATAGTGTGTGTGTGTGTGTGTGTGTGTGTGTGTGTGTGTGTGTGTGTGTGTGTATGTGTGTGTGTGTTGTATCTTTAAAAAAACATTCAAGGTCAGTACATGCATGTAAATTGCAAGCATGTGCTGGCTTCAGTGCCATTTTGAGAGTGCAGCCAGAGATTAAGCATGTATGAGTGTAGCAGCTAGTTTGTTTATAAGTTTATCTAAGTTAAAGTTATTAAGCCTCAATACTGATGTGTTTGTATATAATAAAGCTGGCTGAACAGAGCCCACTAAGGCTCATCTGTTTTATTCTGACTGGACGAGCGAAACTCATTAATGTTACCTAGCCCAGTATGTCTTTTTTCATAGTACTGTCCTGTACATTGGTCTTACAGTGGCTTATTCTGAGACATTTAGTTCTTTCTAGTTTTCTTGACAGGAAAAAAAAAAACAATTAAAAGAGTTTCAAATGTATTATTTTTTTAGTAAATCTTTCAGCAGATGTTCAACTATAAACCCATCAAGTTTTGAAATGCTCTATGAGTTTTTTAGTAAAAATCCTGTCAGAGATATTAAAATGAAGCAGAACTAAAAACAGTGCTGTTAACTGCTCACCATCTTGGCCACACCCCCTCATCTTATGACTTCTGAATTTGTGGTGGAACTTGCCTGTGCCTCTATGACAGTCCTGCATGTAAGTTGGGTGTCAGTTGCTGACACACCAACCTCAGGGGGTTGGTGGTAAGCATACCTTCTCTGAATGGTTTTACCATCATTCCCTTTGTGGTACCTCATGCTCACAGTGTCTAGGGGGAGATTCTGCCATGTTTGCACCTGGGGATACCATACTATCCTAATCAACCATGCCCCAGTCAATCTATCCACTCTCAGATGGTGTTTAGTCATGGGTATGTGTATGCATACTAATTGTGTCCATACTGTAGGGAGGGGATATGGGAGGCACATTCCCTTGTGTGAGACAACCTCTGCAGCACCATACTGTGCCTGTTCATCCCTGCCATCATCTTCAGAGTATAAGGATACCTCAACATCTGATGGAGGTAATTCCACAGTCCACAGAAGCCAGACAATGCTTCACCCGTGAAGACAGTAAAAAACAAATAAATAAATAACAATAACCATAATGCTTATGCCAAAATATTTCAATCACACATGCAAGTGCTATGATTTCAGTGACTACTGAAAATAAGTAACATATGTAAGTATGCTCATGCCATGAGCATAGGTTCATAGTTGTGTACTAGGCTAACAACCACAAGGGCCTATTTATACCTAGCCATGCACCCCAATTCTCCTGTAAGTTCTGGTACCCTTGATAAGTGTAAAGAGGGTCTTGGGAGATGAAATATTTACAAGTGGGGACCTGGGAGATGAACCATTTACAGGCTGTCTGTGTCCATTTAGAGACATAGGTGTCAAACGAGGCATGAATTTCCTCTTCCCCATCCAATTGTCCAAGTTACACTTGAATTGGGTTAGGGAGGAACTCTGCTTCACATGGATAGGGAACCTGTTCCTGAGAAAGTATAGTCTCTGAGATACATACCTGTCATTCCAGCATATGCCATTATATCAGACAAGGTTGAAGTCTCTAGAAAAGGTAATTCTGGTGCTGCTTGCTTTGTGGATATGCAGGAAGTCCATCAAGGTGGGGTCCAACAATGCCTTGTATGCCAATACCAGGTCCAGATCTCCCAAAAACAACCTGTAGGAGACAGAATACAGGGCTAGGGCTTTGAGGTGGTCTGCATAGCACGTTACACCCTGTATTCTTTTAGTGAGGAACCTCTGTGGACGTTCCAGTTGTTGGATGTGCCTGGTTAGGTACATACCTAATGAGGCATTTTACTCAATGATTGGTCTGATGAATGCAGAATACAGTGGAACAATGACCTCCCTGGACATAGATGCCATAACTTTGTTTATAAGTTGCACAAAATAGAATTATTTTCTGAGTGTTGTAGACATGTGATGGTCAAAGGCTAGATTACTGTCTGTGTGTCCCCAACTCCTTGACAACTGGATCAGTTTTTAATGCTGTGTTGTCAATATGATAGTTACCAGTGATAGATGACTTCTTGAAGGGTACTATTATGTATTTCTTGGCATTTAGCTTTAGTCTATGGCCCTGACACCAGTTATTTGTTTGTGTCAGCCCTTCCTGGAAGACATCTGTGTTGGTGGGGGATTCTGTGACTGCTCCTAATTTGCAGTCATCTGCAAATTTAGTCAGCCAGGAGCCATTAATAGTGGGCTTGACTTCAGAGAAGTAAATGTCAAAGAGAAGCGCCCCCCGGGATGTATCCCTGAGGGACTCTGCTTATGACTGACCTCTTTGTAGAAGTGGACTCCCCAATTCTAACTTCCTGGGTCCTATCTGTGAGCCAGCTGGCTATCCTCTGGGTGACATAAGGATTTATACCTAACCTCTTGAGTTGGTCAACACTGCCCGAGTGGGGTATTGTCTCATGTGCCTTGGCCAGGTCAAAGTAGACATTGTGCCCTCATCCATTGCTTTGGTGACCTTTTCAAAGAAATCCACCAGGTTGAGTAGGCATGACCTGCCCTTGATGAAATCGGACTGGGTTGGGTCCAGTGTCTGGAGGTTTCCTGTGTCATTATTGAGCATTTCTGTGATATTTCTTTCCATGGCTTTGCATATGAGACTGGTGAGAGTTATAGGTCTGAAGTTTCCAGAGCCTGTAAATGGCCAACCTTTGTGCAGAGGGACTACTGTTGCTGTTCTCCATTTGTGAGGCATGGGCCCTGTTTGGAGGCTACAGTTAAACATTTAAGTCCAGATGGCCTGATAGGTTATGTTTCATGCCACTTAGATTGCATTCTGTGTTACTGTCTTCTAAGGTGGTCATTGCATTTTAGTGACAGATTACCTAAATACAATAGGTGAGAGATGTACTATAAGCATGCATGCGACTATGAGTTGCAAAGGTGGACACAAAATATTTGGATGGCTTACCTGGGGAAACACTAGTGGAAATCCTTTGTGGCTGCTCCACCTGTGCCCCAACATCCAGCTCCACTTTGTGAAACTGATGAGCTGCCTGGATCCCTGATATATGACAAGAACTCCTTCGTCTTGGTAAGTGGTGATTTTGTAGACAGCCCAAAAGTGGTAGTTTTCTGCTCTTGTACCACAGCCTTTGTTCTGAGTGTGGCCTTTTGAATAATGTCACTGGCCCTGTGATGGACCCTTATATATATATATATATATATATATATATCTATATATATATATATATATGTGTGTGTGTGTGTGTGTGTGTGTGTGTGTGTGTGTGTGTGTGTGACCTGCTGCTAGACATGGTGAAGGTGTTGACTTACTGACATTAATGATTAGGCACTATACCTTGTCTGTGGAGTCTCTAAGTCAACAAGTTGCTGATTTGGATTTCAAAATTAAATCGGACCACCAATTCTTCCGGTACAAATATGAATATAGCAGACTGTTTGTCAGTATTGACCAATATCTTGACAAACTTAAGAATAATAAAACTAAAAAGATCGACAGGGATGTAAAGGCATATAGTGAAGGAACTGCCTATCCTCCTCAGTTTCGAAATGCCCAGGAGGTCCTCCTCAACCCAGCGTCAACAACAACACTCAGGCACTACCCACAAGGAACAACTATGAGAATAACCAAGCCCCCATGGTCAACAATTCACTTGGCCAAGATGTAAGCTTGGAGGGGTCTCCACAGAATGAGCCTAGTGAAAATGAAAGTGTTTTTGTTAACCAAGCTCCTTGTCATTACAATTTAAGATCTAATACGTCTAATTTTTTAGGAGCAAGACCAAAACAATGCACAAACAGATCGAACCAAGTAGCGAAAAGGAATACGAAACACTAGAGGAATTAGATTCACCATTGGTCGCCCTTGCTGCGAATTCTTCTGACACCTTCACTTGGCTTTCGGTTCCACCTGAACGTGACTACAACCACCTTGATGGTTATGTACCAAACTTAACTGTAAGTAGCGTCATTTGCCAAGACGGTCCTAGCTTTTTGGTACCATCAGAGTTACCGGTCATTTTGACTAATGTTGAAAATGACTTTAAAGTATACAACTACTCTACAGTTAACATAACCCAAGACCAAGTGGAACTTTTTGCAAAAGGTCACACGTATGTCCCTAACCAAAAGTTGGATTTAGCTCGAACTATCCTAGATATTAAACTGTTTACTAGGAAACTAAACTTGAATTTATTGTTCTTTGGTAATTCTACTTCTAATGTAAACCCTTATAGAATTCCAAGTGTCTTTAACCCACCACTGCATCCATTATTAAATATTTTCGAACAACTATGCGAACTTGACATTCGTCAAAAGTTTAAGTTCGATCATAATTTTCTTTCATTTGCTAACAACATTAAAGCTGAGAAGGAATGTATAGACAGCATTAGATTTAATAATGTTAGAATATGTAAACCAGACAAGGGTGGGGGTTTAGCTATTTTTGACAAAGACAATTATGAGTCAAGAATGCTCCAACTCTTGGATTGTCCCTCTTACTCACTTAGTTCGAGATCCGAAATTAATGGCGCTTATAAAACCATAAAGGACAGTATTGAAGAGATGTTCATTGAAGGCCAAATTGACCAGAACACCTTCAACTTCATGAGTACATCTTACCCAAGATTTCCCTACTTGTTTGGAATACTTAAATTGCACAAGGACGTTGTCAACCCTCCAATGCGTCCACTCTTGGACGGTAGAGGATCACCTACTTACCCTTGTGCAAAAGTGGTAGACGTCATTCTACAGACATACTTGGTGAAAATCAACCACATATGTAAAGATTCTTGGTCTTTTCTTGACAACATTAAAAATCTCGTCTTTAGCAGTAACTACAACTTCCTCACGGTCGATGTTAAAGACCTGTATACATGTATACCACACGACATAGCTTTGGAATGGGTCAGTCAATTTATGAGAAAGAATGGAGGTGAAAATGTTGAGATATCTTTAGTCAATGAATTATTGGTCTTGATACTTGAGAACAACTGCTTCATGTTTGCTGACAACTTTTATCTACAACAAGTTGGCGTCGCCATGGGTTCACCTTGTGGGGCGAGTGTAGCTAATTCAGTAATGGCCAACTGGGAAGACCTCTTTGTCTTTAATAATTGTAGCTTTAGTGACAGGTTCATTTACTACACCAGCTACCTCGACGATATCTTTATAGTAGTAGACAGTGACTTCACAATCAGTGAACAAATTGTAGATTATTTGAATGCGACTACTAATTTTCTCCAGTTCACATCTACTTTTAACATCATGTCCATTGCCTATTTGGACATTCAGCTGAAGAAAAACATTGAACTTCAGAGACTTACAGCTAGTATTCATAGAATGAGTACTTACTCAAACTCTTTCTTGCATTATACAAGCTGTCACCCGTATCATCAAAAGCGAGCTGTGGTCAAAGGCCAACTAGTCAGAGCAGCCCAACCAGGATTTCCTCGATGAATGTACTTTTCTTAAAAACATGATCCTTCATCGAGGATACCCTGACAGCTTGGTCAGCAACATTGTAGAAGAAGTGGTCCAAAAACATGATAAACGCATTTATAAACCTATTTTAGACGAGGTCCACTTCGACCAACATACTATTCTTGACTTAGATCTCTATCCTTCTCAAAGGTCTAAATCCATTTCTGACCCACTTAACGAAAGCTCCATGTTTATAACAACTTACAGTACAAACAGTAGGGATTGTCTTGAGATTTTATACAAAAATTGGGCGGTACTTATGACTGATCAGGGTTTGTGTCAGAAATTAGGGATCAAACCTAAAGTGATTTTTAGGAGAGCAAAAAACTTAAAAGACTTGTTTGAGTGTCAAAAGAGACCTATAAGTAGAGTAGTGGGTATGTATAAATGTCAAAGTTGCAATTTTTGCAAGTATATTACAGAATCTAACAGGTTCAAACTTGAAGACTATACTTACAACTTGAAATATAGGGTCAATTGCAACTCGAAAATGGTGGTCTACCTGGCCCAGTAGTTGTCTTGCATTTTATGTAGGCAAGACCTCCGAGACCACATTTACGAGCATTCTTATGCAATTAGAAAAAATAAACATGACAATGCTCTAGCAAAACATATCTCTCTTTTTCCCAACCATTCCTTCAAATTCATGGTCATCGACCAGGTTATAGCAAGTGAAAATGGTGGTCCAACAGGTTTTAAATTAGAGGAATTAGAACTGCTTTGGCAGATTAGACAATGCCTTCAATGCCCCTGGTCTCAATGAAAACTGCTCAACAAGCAGCATTTTGAAAATCAAGAGTCTATGTAGATGACAACTTTGTTTGTACAGGTCTATTGTTAGTAGACTTTTCATCCTGGTAAATGCTTGTGTGCTTACTAATTTTTTAGTTTCTTAGTTTTTTATTCACTTAAGCCTTTTATAATGTCATTACTTTTAAATATGTTTAAACATTTGTAACTTTTTACTGTTTCTTATAGTCAATATTATATAATTACATTTTTGTCTTTAGCTTTTCTGAAGTCAAAGTTATATTAATTTAATAGGTGTGGTTTTGACAAAATAGTTTTAGTAACAAATGCTAACGCATCACTTTTTGTTGCTGCTATGAATTTGTGGCTGCCTTTTTAAAAAACAGTACGTAGTAGTTCATTGCTTAATAGTTTAATTGCTTTTTGCCTGTTGACTGGGTTCTCCTTGTAACTGTGTGTATATATAGCAAGCCTTTTTTAGAAGTAATTGTCTGAAGAAGTCTGTGTCATTAAACCAGACGAAAAGCGCTTTATTTTAACACACTTTAATAAATTTCCTTATATTTTTGGTCGTTTGAAGTACCGTTTTTCCTGCTCCGTTTCAGCTGTGTTGGTTTATTAGACATGGTGAAGGGTTTGACAGAGGCATGGGTATCAAGGAGCCTTCCACCATGGATATGATGGGGCTGTAGTATCACCTCCTCAGACTCAAGGAATTGAGGCTTCAGTGAGGATGTGCCCTTACTGCTTTTAGCAGCCATATCCCTGTTGTAATGGAATAAAAAAAACTGCTATCACAAAAAAGTTAACTTACAAGGTAGTATACACACTTTACAATTATGAAACAAAATATGTCAGTACAACAGACAGTAAACAGCATAGTCACTTGTAATAGACGCATACAACCACCTGCAACCCTAAAGTACAAACAACAGTCTAAGTTACAATAAGTGGCTCAGCATAACAGTTAACATAAGCTGTAACCTACAGGAATAAAATGTGCAGTGTAATGGCCTGATGCACCCCCCCCAAAAAAGGCAGAAAACAAAAATAACAGATACAGAAAAGTTCACCTAAGAATTACACAACATCATAAGCATATTGATAATCTGGTCAGTGTAACAAAACCTATAACTTGCAGTAACAGTGCTATTACACAGCTGTTCAGTTACCCACCATTGCAGTGGAAATGTTTCATGTTTGCCTGTTGCACAACTACAACATTATGTACATATGAGTGTGTGTTGTCCTGCCCCCATCAAGTACATTTCAGCTGATTTGAGCAGATTTATTGTGAAACAATAGCTGTAGACAGCACAAAGGACATAGATATCAACACAGTACAAATGAGCTGTTGTATGGAGGAAGACACACCATCCAATATTTTGCAACAGTTTGTCCTCCCTGCTTGTGGAGCAACATTGTGAAAAGAATTATCTTTTGGAAGCACTTGAGAAAGAAAGCAATCTTCTGTAGCATGATGGACGACCTATACCCCATGTCACATGTATAAGGTCACACTTATAAGGTGTTGCTAAACCCCTTTATGCATGTTGAATATGGTGATTAGCTCTTAGCTCATTTCCCTTTTTGAATAATTCAATTTGCATGATGAGCTATGGAGGTAAACATTGTGTTGGTTGATGCTTGATGACATGCATTATAGATTCATTTTAGCCTGTGCATACTACTTGTAAAATGGTCTATATCAGAAGCTCGAATGGTTAAAAGAGCGAACACTCTTTGATCGAGCTTCAAAGATCAAAGGCACTAAACAGCGAAGACAAGGAACAGCAATTTTTTTCCCAGAGAAAAATAATCACTGGGCCGTCTTTGGAAATTTGTCATTTCCTCTACTGTGGTGCAATCTCGGAGTTGGTATATTTAAGTAGGGGTGTATTGTGTTTACATTTTTTTTTTGGCGGATCAGCGATTTTTTCCCCTAGGAAAACTCACTGTTCCTTGTTTTCGCTGTTTAGAAGTTCAGTCTTTAAAGCTCAATCAAAGAGCATTTGCTCTTTTGACCGTTCAAGGTTCTGATAGAACCCTTGTAAAACACTGCAGCTTAAACTAAAAGCTTGCTTAAGAGGGTTAGCAGTGAAAGAGAGATAATTAGACTGGAAGTGCCAAGGGGGCTCCCCAACATAACATATACTGGGGCCCCCCAAAATGCTAACACTGGCCCTGTCCTTTGATTGCTAAAGTTTGAGTTACCCCTTCATATCTAACTGCTTAGAGCACACTGCAATTCTTAGGCTATTAACCCATTTTTTTCATCTTACCTTTAAAGTCTGCAACATCTAGTCCAAGACCACCAATTAGTGGAGAGCTGATATTCTGCCTCTCAGTAGTCATCTTGGGTAAGTGCTTCTGTTTTGCTCCTGGTGAGGGAAGGATCATAGGGTCATTATTTCCTGGAAACTGTTGATCACCAGAAAGCCTGATAACTGTTTCATATGTGTCAGCCTGGAATTTGTGCTATTCTTTTGCTCTTCATGAGAGAAGAAGCAGAGGGCATTGAATCTTGGTTGTCTCTGACTGAGCAGTGAACGGCTGTGTGGGAATTTCCTGACTAGTCTGGTTGTTATTCAAGACATCTACCAAGGAAACGCTACAACAAGCCTATAGACCCCTGCATCATCTGGGACAAGACTGTTGATCACCAAAGAGACTGCGGCCTCCTTCTTGTCTTGGGATTGGTGCTACTGTTTTGCTTCTGGTGAGAGAAGAAGCAAGGGGTCATTGTATCCCAGAAGCATTAAGCTGTGGTGAGACCAGGACTAGTAGTAGCCAGGTAGTAACCAATTAGGTGAATCCACATTATTCATTTTTGACAAAGCAAATTCTTTCTTTTCGGTAAGTACTGCTTGATTAGCTGCTGTCCAAACTAACTTCAGAATATCTCCCTAAGTACTTCATCCATAAATCCTCAGGGTCTGCTTTAGTAGTTTGCCTTCAAGTGTTTGGCAGTGCCCTGTATAGACACAGGCACCTTGAATTGGCATTTTTCCCGTAAAAGCACCCTTGAAATTTCACCAATACCTAGCTACACACAGGACAACTAGTTTGAAGTGACAAGCATTGTCCTCAGAGTTGCAAACCAGATTCTCTTGACATTACTTTATACTCTCACTGTAGCTGTCTAATCAATAAAAAAGGGCCTTTTGCCATGTATATGAACTTTCCCACTATCTCCGTTACCAGTTTGGTAGTTATGGGCATCCTGAGGCAGTGTAGAAATTGCCTCATGTTTACTTGCAAGCAGCTAATTCTCAAACAAACTGATAAGGTATGCGAGAGATGTATTTAGACAATGCCCCTGGAAGCAAACCATCTCACGTAAAAGCACTCCTATTGTCAGTCAGGTTGTTAGTAGTATACACGCTACAGCTGTCACACAGAGTACAAAACAGTTATATAGACCCATGTATTCTGAGGCACTCAAATGTAACCTTCTTAAACCCCAAAGATCCCCCCCTAGATGAAGTACACATAACAAATGCTCTCAGCAGTACTGAATGCTCTCTTTCAAAACAACACCCACATCAACACATACAGCTACAGCTCTTGGAGCTTCTACTTCTGAGACCATAAGGCAAGTAACCACACAGTCCATCTTCTGGTCATTGGAGGCTCCCTTGTGAGACACACTGATGTCCCTCTCACCAGGGTAAGTAAAGAGCAAGTCACAGTTAGTTGCTTATCAGTGGCCAAGGTCCACCACATTACACATGCACTCAGGTCATTAGACTACAAGTACAAGTATGACTCAGTCATAGTTGATGTGGGTGTAAATGACCCGAGACATACCTCCCTGGACTATATGAAGAGAGACATCATGGAGCTCTCAAAATATGTGTCCCAGGCTAGTATGAGCTTAGCACTGAGCAGCATTTTATTTTCTCCAAGGATGATATGCCAAGCCTCTTGCCCCCTTGTGCCTGTTTAGGCTATGTCCCAAGATAAATCTTCCCAAAGAAGAAGATCTGAAAAAAGCAAAGGTCAGGTCATGCAATCAGCTGGTCATGCTGGCCAATGCATGGAGGATTGGTCTGGACTCACTGGAGGGTCTCCTCACACTGGAAGATGCTGATGTGGGTGCAGTCATGCAGACTGCACTCATCATTGCTGCTGCTTCCTCCCTTACACCTTTTCCACCCCAAAATGAGGTCAGAAAGACAAGAAAAAAGTCTCAGAGCTGGTAGACCGGCACAAGAACAGCTTCACATAACTCACAGTTACACCCAGACTGGTTTAGACAGTTATGACACACTAACCTGCATCAGGTGCAACCGACCCAGTTAGCAAAGACATCCATCCAGTTATAGCCTGCCTCCCACCCTCCCCTCCTACAGGACCCTACCAAGTCCCCTCACCTGACCCTGCCAACTACCCCAACTGACCTCCCAACAACCCACTCTGGTGACACTTGAGACTACACTCCCTAATGCACCTACCATTTGGATTTGTTCCTCATCCCACGGGTCATTCCTTGACTTCATATGTTCTTCACTGGTAGACACTCTCATCACATCTCTCATTCTGGAGATAACTGGACTGGACTTGGTTCTCACCAATATGGGTTTCTCCCACATCCTCCCATCTCATTACTTTTCCCTGTGAGATCAGATCATCCAGTCTGTCTCATTTGCAGGGATAGGCCACTAACTTCTCCTCAGCTATATATGACTACTAAAGGAACAGTAAGCAGCTAAAACTATCTAAGGGAGGATACAGCAAAGACTGCACCTCAGGATGCTGCAGGAACTAATGCACTGCTGTCTAAAACTGCACCTAACAAAGCATACAAACAAATTAGATCACTCATCTTCAACCAAACCAAACCAATGGTGCTCCTCCTCCAAAACAAAAACCAAACAAAAAGAAAAACTCTCTCAGCAGGCCAAAAAGTAAAAGGAAGAAAAAGGTTGAAAAGAATTAAATTACAAATCACAAAAAAGCAAATTAGATCACTAGTGAAAACAACATCCATGGTAGTAAGTTAACTTAAATCTCAAAACAAAGGGAAACCACAAGTTCTTCGTCAGTAATGAAAACACCAGTAGCCACCAAGTTGCAGGTAGCAAATTAAAGCAAACGTCCCATTCTAAGAATTAGTACTTGATGGTACCACTAACTATAATAAACAGGCTCAATACAAATGTCACCACCCTCCACCACCCAGGGTCACACAGCCCATTCAGCCCCAAAGGTCCCCCAAACCCATCATCATAATATCCCAACAGTATTCTGCACCAGCCATCACAAGGCACAGCCATACCATGGCAATATTCCAGCACATGGGGTGGCCAACATCATCTAGGGTGTTCTGTCTGCCATTCAACAAATTTTTAGCAAAATTGCACTTTAGCAACTGATTCCAGCCAAGCCTTAAACACAAGACTCATTCCAGCAGAGACATGTAATATGGCATTGTCACTGAACCTGACAAGCATTCAGTTTGACCTACCCATCTGTTTGGATTCATCAGACAGCGATTTATACATAACCTAAAACTGGATGACATAAATCAATGGATCTCACGCTTAGATTGACAGTTCACAAGCCTGTACCTACTCCCATTGAATTCATCATTGGCAGTTGATTCCCTTGCCTAAAGTATCTGATGTGATGAAGGATTGACAGTAGGAAGGATCTGGAACTCCCTGGCCAGTATGTCACAACCCCCTTGACCTGATGGCGGAGCCTTTCGACAAATAGGTGACCTGGGACCTGTACACAGATGGAGGCCACGTGTGGATCTGTATCTCTCATCAGATGGAGGGCCAAACCACCAACCGATAGAGGCTGTCAAAGTCAAAAGGGTGCATCAGGGACCAGTCACCTGTTACCCTGTAGGTTGGGTGTTTCCCAGGGAAGTGTCCTGGACCAAGTGCCTACTCATAGTATCCTGCTCAGAGGTCCATAACACACCAGTTGGACTAAATACCACAATTCCAAAACATATGGTAGCTTAATGACACTCAGGCAGAAACAAATACATACTGCAAGAGGGCCTCACAGCTACAAATAGCTAAAAAAAGGTTGTGCTCTAATTAAGTCATAAGTTAAATCCAAAACCCATTACCATTACACATGCTCCTCCTTCTTTAGACCTGTAATTGAGTGTAAAGCCCCGTTTGGTATGTACCTGACCAACTGGAAAGGCACAGAAATACCTCACAAAGAGAATCCATGGCCACCAACACCTGTCTTATGTGGACAGGCTCAAATCACTATCACTTTACTCTGTATCATACAGATTGCTCAGAGGTGATCTGTGCTTGCCTACAAGGCAATATCGGACCCTGCCCTACTAGAGATGCTCCATATCCGTAAGTTTAACTCCTCGCTCATTACCCACTCGATAGGCCAAAATCTAATATGCGACATCAACAAACCCTGCTGGAAAGACAGGTTTGTCTTCCAGAGGCTGCACTGTCTCTGGAATAGGCTTCCCATACATGTCAAACAGAGTAACCTCACTGACCCTCTTTAAGTGAAACCTTGATGAGTGGATGGGAAACCACAAATTTGTCCCAGGAGTTTCACCTTTGTCCCTCATTGACAGGGGAAACAGGTGCTGACTGAGGTTTCTTTTTTTGGGGATAAACTCTTGGCTAGGCTTGTAAGAGCCCCAGGGACATTAGCCTAGTAACCTCCTGTGATCTTGTTTGTATGATCCTATGATGCCACAATACAAACAGATGACTGACTTTAATAATTGGCTTAGTTTCTGTTGTCATTTTAAGGAAATACAATATTTATCAGCATGGGAGGAGATGGTCAACAGACCATGCTGCTGTGCCAGGGATGGTCTCCATGTCCACCCTGTATGCTTTCGAATATTAACTAAAACAATGTCCTGGCTTATAGTGCCTTTTTAAGGCAATGCTTAAAAGCACCAAAAGTGTGATAAGAGACTTAGGGACACAGGTGGACAGTGGTCTCACCTTCAATAACCACATCGCCACAACAGACAGGAAATCCTTCTATGTGGCACACCTCATCACTAAGGGCATTTCATCCAGCAAAAATGAGGTCATTGTCCCACTGTACTCATCCCTCATTAGACCCATTATAGAATACAATGCCCTGTTTGGTATGTACCTCTCAAGACATCTGCAACAACTGGAAAGGCCACAGAAATACCTCACTAAAAGAATGACAGTCCTAAAGCAGATGCCCTATGCTGTCCATCTAAAAAACATCCAGCTATACTCTGTCACATATCGTCTACTCAGAGGCGATCTCTGCTTAACATACAAGGCCACGTCAAACCCAGACCTGTTGGACATGCTACACTTAAAGAAATCCCAATCCCCCAGAGCCACACACTCCAGGGATCTAAGCCTTGTCATCACAATGAACAAAACATTCTGGAGGGATAGGTTCCTGACCCAGAGACTCCCCAGACTCTGGAATAGACTGCCCATACATGTCAAGCAGAGTACCTCTTTGGCCCTCTTCAAAAGGAAC
The DNA here is from genome assembly GCF_019279795.1 of Protopterus annectens. Taxonomy (NCBI): domain Eukaryota; kingdom Metazoa; phylum Chordata; order Ceratodontiformes; family Protopteridae; genus Protopterus; species Protopterus annectens. Next base: position 1,558,191,666 of record NC_056726.1, read on the forward strand.
CTTGACGAATGGATGGGAGATAGGAAATTCACCCCGGGGATCACGTCGGTCGCCCTGCTAGACAGGGGTCCAGGGAAGTAAATATCGTGGGAAGAAATAGCCAGGGAATTGTTATGGCTAGGCTTGTATAGGCCCTAGGGCCGATAGCCTAGTACCAACCTATGAACTTATGCCAAACTGAAAGTACTTCCAACATAGCCATTCAAAATGGAGTTACTGCTCATTGCTAGGAGTCTAAACAGGAAACTCCACTCCCTACAAACTCTCCTCACCCTAGTGAATTCTAATGTCTGTGCAGTCACTGATACATTGTTTAAAACCACAGAGAGCACACTGGCAGTACAAGGCTATAATGCTTTTGACATATTTACACCACCTACTACACAGGGACTAAAAGTAGAGGTGTCTCGACTTACCTCAAAAGTAAATATACCTCAAGACTGATCAAACAGGATGATGCAACTGAGCTTCTCCATGTTCAAATTACCATTGGCAAAATCCTATACAATTTCCTTGTAAGCTGTATGACACAGGAAACCCATAACACGTATTTAAGCTTACTGTTAACACTTACCGTCCTACCCAATACCATATTCATGGTCAAATTTAATTACCCTGATATTAACTGGGAATCATATATGACAGCAAAGATGCAGGACAGAGATTCCAGGATTTTGTAAACAGAGACTCCCTAGAACAGATTTGTCAATACACTGACCAGGGGTGCAAAAATACTGTATGTAGTCCTGACTAAAATGGGAGAGCACTGCAACCCCCCCCCCCCTGTGTAATGCCAGATGACAAAAAAGTCTCCTTTGAAGTAGAAATAAAACCCAAAAGACCAGCTAACCCTGGAATGCTCAGGAACTACTATAAGGCTAACTCTCTAGTAGTAAGTGATACCTGGCAAAATTCTAAGCCTCCATAATCCTTGAACACTGTTGCCTAGGTGGAACTGTTCACAGAATCCAAGAATCAGTATAAAAGCATGTTAATAGCTGCAGAGAGGCAGCTGTACCCACCCGGAATAAGTACAGAACTAGATCAAAAAAACTAGCCACCCTGGTGGAATTACATCATCAATAGGCTGTAAAACAGAAGGAAGAAAATCATGGCAAAAATTAGAAGGTGTAGCACCCAGCAGGATAAAAGCACCCTCATCAATTTAAACATACTATTCAGAGGACAAATTTGTGTCTTTCGGCTTTTCCCGGTTAGGGGTCGCCACAGTGGAACTCCAGTCCGCTAATGATTGGTAGTGGATTTTTACGTACCGGGTTACCAGCCCTGATGCACAACCTTCAATGAAGGCACGCCCCATTCACGTATGCCTCCACACAGAAGACGCTCTAGCTGAGAATCGAACGGGACAACGTCTTGCTATGAGGCGACAACGCTACCGCAGCACCACCACCGCAGTTACTACTCAGAGGACAAATAAAGTCTATAAAAACAAATTTAGTTATATCATTAGTGTTAAAGCAATACACAATTGTGTGCAGAGCTCATTGTAAATGCAGGCACCTGTATTGATCCAGAAGATACAGTAAACCTATTGGCCAACAAATTCAGCTGTAACTTTACTCCTCTCTCCCTCCTCAGCCTCCCCTTAGGAAATGTCATAAAGTATAACTCCCCTTACTATCAGTAGGGAACAGGTCCTCATTGCTCATTCCGAGGCCAAGGATGCTGCATTGATGAGCCTAGACAATATCCCAGGATGCCTTCTAAATAGTATAAAACATGAAATATCAGGCCATCTGAAATTGCTATGTAACTGTAACCTGCAAGCAGGTTTTGTGCTTCATCAATGGAAAACATCAAACCTCTGCAGAAAGGTGGGCCATCAACTGACCCATAAGTCTCACTAGTCTTATATACAAAGCCATGGAAAGAATTATCATGGAAATGATCAGTAATGACAGGCCACCTCCAGACACTGGATCCAACCCAATTTGGTTTTGTCAAGGGCAGGGCATGCTTATTCAGTCTGATGGATTTCTTTGAGAAGATCACCAAAACAATGGATGATGACAAAGTGGTTCACACAGCCTACCTTGACCTGGCTAAGGAATTTGACACAATACTCCACTCAGGCATTGTTGGCAAACTCAAGAGGTTAGGTATAAACCTTCATCACCTGATAGCTAGCCAGCTGTCTCACAGACAGGACCCAGCAAGTTAGGACTGCGGAGTCTACCTCTACAAAGAGGCCAGTCACTAGCGGAGTCCGAAAGGGATCGGTCCAGGGCCTGCTCCATTTTAGCATTCACTTATCTGAAGTTAAGGCCAGTGTCAAGGCCTCTGGCTGACCAAATTTGCAGATGGTTGCAAATTATGAACACTCATAGAATCCCCCACTGACACTAATGTTCTCTAGGAAGGGCTGATACAGACAAATAACTCAAAACTGTGGACTAAAACTAAATGTCAAGAAATGCATAACAACATCCTTTGGGAAGTCATCTACCCCTGATAACTACCATATTGACAACACAGCTGTAAGAGTTTTCCCAGTAGTCAGGGACTTAGGGTCACATGTAGACAGAAATCTAACCTTTGACCAATAAGTGTCTACAGTAGTAAAAAAATCATTCTATATTGTGCAATTTATAAACAAAGTTATGTCATTTATGTCCAAGAAGGTCATTGTTCCACTGTATTCAGCATTCATCAGCATTATCATTGAGTGTAATGCCCTCTTTGGTATGTACCTAATCAGGCACATCCAACAACTGGAATATCCACAGAAGCTACATACTAAAAGTATACAGGATGTAAGTGATATGCTATTCAGACTGCATCAAAGCCCTTTCCCTGTATTCTGTCTCCTACAGTCTATTGATGGGAGCTCTGTAACTGGCATACAAGTCATTGTTGGACCCCACCCTGATGGATCTCCTGCATATCCACAAAACAAACAGCACTAGAATTACCTCTTCTAAAGACTTAAAACCTTGCCTGTGATATAAATAGGACCTGTTGGAGAGACAGGTATGTATCCCAGAGACTATCCCTTCTCTTGAACAGATGCCCCACACATGTGAAGCAGAGTTCCTCCCTAACCCAACTCAAGTGTAACATGGACAATTGGACAGAGAACAGGAAATTAATTTCTGGTTTGGCACTTATGTTTCTAATGGACACATGCATGCTTTAAATGGTTCATCTCCCAGGCCCCTGCTTGTAAATGTTTAATCTTCCTAGTCCCTGTTACACTTCCCATGCCATAGTGCTGTGCATCATGGCAGGTCTTGTCGTTGTCATTATGATTAACAACACAGCTATAGAATGCTCTGTGCTTGGCCTCATAATATGTGGCTGACTGGTTTCACGGTAGCTTTGCATGGTTTCATATGGTGTATCTGCCTCTTACTGAGGCTGACCAGGGATCACCTACACTCATGTGTGTTCACTCTTGCAACAGTTACTACCCTCTGTGGTACAGTTTAAAGCATGGTACCACCAGTTTGCCTACTTGTTTGTGTTGGGTTGACTCCTGGTTCTGTTTCAATGGCACAATCACTGCACATATGTGACTGCTTAAGGTTCATTTGTGTAGTATTCAGCATTTGCACATGCATTGTCCATCTGCATGGGTGCCATGGCACTCACCACTCTGCTTTTAGGGAACATAACATTGGCATTGGAGACTGACTATGTGTAGCATACTGTTAGCCCTGTTTGTGTGACTACTGTGATCCAGGTCAGTGGGGTCGATGGAATCCAAAATGCACTGAGCGCAGGTGTTGGTGCATGAGGAGTCTTCAAAGTTCATAATTGAATAGTTGAGAGTAGCCAATAGTATGGTTCTGTCTCAGACCTATTCTTCCCCATTACAGCACATTATGGCAGTTGGGAAGATGCGGCCTGGTGGGTGATCTGTCTCAAGTTGCATGTTGAATTCCACTGTGGCACAAAGGTAGTTGCTCAGCATAATGCATGTGATGTTATGCAAATGCAATTAGCGTGGGGGTGTACATATCCTTCAGGAATATGGACACACCTGTGGCCAGTGTGTTCCAATAAAGGATAATGGGCAAAAGGTGAGGTATGTTTTATAACATGGTCATGCAGGTGTACTCTCCGGAGTCTTGAAACATGTCTCAGCCACTGCGCAGATATGTTCTCCATGTTAGGGCTTGACATATGTGTGTCCGTATAGTGTTTCTGACATGTATCATTGTGTTACAAGACTCGCAGTGTATTGCTTGGCTGTCCCTGTAACTGCAGTGGACCCTCACCTGAACTGTGCATGATGAAGGCACTATAGGGGAAGCATGAGCCATAGGCTGTATCCAGATTCCCAGGGGTGACAGGTGCAGGCCCTGTCTGGCAAAGCATCATGGTCAGTCAACGATGTTATCCCAGGATGACAGATACTGAATACCCTGTAACATGCACCACTACACTACACAATTGTGGAATACAATCCATTTGTCCCTGTACTGCAGTATCATTTTGGCCAATGGCAGAATGCTACCCAGGCCTTGGGACATACCTGCATGGCCTACAAGACCTGACAGTTCCTACATGTGTTTCCATGCTGTCCAAGCTACTGCATCACAGGTCTTGCACAACATGGAATATGCCAGAGCCATGTGTATAGATCAATAGGTGGTCTGAGTGTATGAGTATGTGGCTAATCATGTCAGACAGGCAGCTGACAGTATGTATGCCCTCGTATAGGTCAGTGTGTAACATAGTGCTAGAGTTTGCATTCACAAATGAGTACTGTTGGGCATGTTTCCAGTCATATGTTCAGAGGTGTGGCACAATTATGCAAACTATGTCATACAGTTTGGGTATATCAGTGTCTGTCTCTTCCTGCTTGGGGGGTCACTTGTTTGGCCAAATATTTAGACGCGTCTGTGAATATGTGTGATTTCTGATAGTGTGTGTGGGTGTCCTTACTGTGTTCTGGCAAAGGTATGTGTTGGTTGTGTTGATGAGCTGCATGTGTTAACCTACACCTCATGACTGCCCAGTCCAGTCATGGCTGTAGACTGGGCTGCCGTCCAGCTTACCCCTGTAGCTGCATCCCAATGTGTGGGGCATGGTGTTAGGTGGGTCTGGCAGTGTACATGGCATAGAGATTACATTCCCCCAGGATGGCCACATACACAAAGCTCACATTAGGAGACACCAGTAGCTGACTAGTGGACATGCCTGTATGAGCAGTCAGTACTACAAGTACCAATTACTGTCTTTAGTTTACATATTGCCTATGAAGATGTTTTAGACAGTGATGTTCACATGTAATTATTTGTGTTATGGACGTGACAACACTGACTATTAACGACACAGTGTAGCTACCCTTGGCAGCATTCCTCCTCAGAGGAGAAAATCACATTATGTTAGTTTATTACAGATGATGCATGTGTCTACAGGTCTGTTTCCTTCTCTGGGTATATACTCACATATCCACCAGGACCATGAGCTCTGTTGGGCACAGACACCCATTCCTCAAACAGAGTCATGTATCAATAGGCTCTGATGCCGCTATCAACATGATCAGGATATAATCAGATAGTGTGAGCCATCACCTATGATGCGGCTATTACACATAGGCAGCTGTCTCCTACATCTTACACTCCTACTGCAGATGTTACACTGGAGTTAAAGATGATATGCAACCTGTTTCATTACCAGTGCTGTGCACTACCTTACATACAGTATGTGCAGGCGGCTGTTAGGTTGGCAATGAGAGGTTGGGCTACACATACCTGGTAGTTCAACCAGTGTGTCTGTACTCTCAATATCCACTCTATGTAGGTGTGCACATAGTCATTTGGCCCAGCCCTGTAACAAGGGTCACTACACATTTGCATAACATGTACACATGCACAGCTGTTATTGCTTGCAAACAATAGCAGAGAGGATATTACATGTGTTATGTGCATGGATAGTTACCTGGCTCTTCCAATTATCTTTGCTATCATGCTGCTAACCTGTCAGATGAATACTAATGCTATGTATCCTGTCATTGAGTATTGTAATTGCCAATAGACATAACTAGTGTTTGCATAACATAACAGAACTGCTATGTAGAATAGAATACAGATCTGTCTAGAATACTGTACATTACACAGTTATTGGCACAATATCCCACAATGCACACCATATTTGCACGGTAAGCCCACCTTTAACATGCTCATCTTACTTATACACCCATACATATGTCGACTGTTACAATATAATAACATATACTATCCCCTGTTATGGCACATACTTGTTGGACCAATCCTGACACTGACAGTGGCTGGAAGCGAAATGGTGAGTTCCAAGCCTATAGCATCCCTTGTGGTGTATGTGGAGTGTGCTATGTGACCTACAGCAGTACACACATAGAATACTACAAGCATTACTACTGCTCAACAATACATCACTACAAGATAGCTATTTCCACTATATGCATTGATTACACTTTAATTCTTGCAGTACAGATACTACATACACAGACATACTACATATTATACATACCGTCTTAGAATCGGAGGTATTATTAACTAGTGTACTACTTGTTTTCGGTTCGTCTTTCCGTGATTTGTACTGTCCTACAGGTAGATACAGATGGTTTGAATGTGTGACAAGGCAACCTTTTTGTAGTTACAGATCAGTAACATGTGCTATACCGATGGCCAATTGGTGTTCCTAAGTAGCTAATTACATGCACATCAGCTGTGCTGCTACTGCCTTAGCCAATACCATGGCTACAGTGGAGTATAATTGAGTACTCCACTTGGGCATTGTCCCTTTGCCTTACTTGTGAGGAAGACAGCATGGAGGTTTTTTTTGGAATCCATTGCAACAGCTGTATTGAGATGAACAGTAATATATTGTGGGTAATGCCTAGAGGAGTTGGTCTAAATGTGAGTACTGATGTTATATTTCTGAACATTGCTACTTGTGTAGGGTTTGTCTGTACCTAATATTTCTGCATATGTGTCAGTCTGGCCAGGTTGTTTGACCAGCTCAAGGCTGCATAGCTATGCATATAATGTTAGGGGGTTTACTGTGTGCTTACCGGACATAGTTAGTTTGGTGTTACTGTGTATCATACTGTGCTTATAATCAGTACTCAGTAAAACTTCCTGGTGTACGAACCTTTCAACCCTCTGAAACAGGGTTAGTTCATACAAACCCTGTTACATCAGTGGCTGCTCAATTGTATAACGGCAACTATTTCACATAGGGCCATGTTAGTGTGTCTGTGTCCAGGTATGTTAAGGTTTCAGCAGATGTTGTACAGCAGTTGCATAATTGCTTATGGTATGACAGTATGTATTGATGTAATTATTTCGGTTGTGGGGTAGATGTTTGTGGGTGTACATAGCACATGCAGGTGTGTAGGAACCCCTTTTATACAACATCAATATGTGTGCGGGTGTTCCTTCCCTATATGAACACCTATCCCTTAGTGGACTAATACTATGGTAAAAGCAGGCTGATTCATTAAGACACTATTAAATGCTTCCTGTATAGCATGCAGGTACTGTTAGTCCTTGAATCCTTTTGGTAATACATCGGAATGTAATAAAGATTTGCAAAATGAAAGCTGTCTGTGTAATTCTGTCATGGATATTTGCAGTCAATGCAGTTGTGTTGGTGACTGTGTCCATAGAACATATTTGTAATAGTGTATTGGCATATACTCTTTATATGTTATGTTCATATTGTTTGGGGGGGGGGGTGAATGTGTGATTGCTATGGTCCATGTTATACTCAGATATGACCACTTTGGATGCTGTCTACAGACATGTATGTATGTGTGTATATATATATATATATATATATATATATATATATATATATATATATATATATATATATATATATATATGTGTGTGTGTGTGTGTGTGTGTGTGTATGTATATGTATATAGATATATACATTATTGCATACGTTTATCTGTACCTCCATAGATGTGTAGATGTTTCTAACCTATCTATATATCTACATATATATGTAGACCTGTATATACTGACATGTCTCTATGTATCTCTCTCTCTCTCTCTCTCTCTCTATATATATATATATCTATATATCTATATATCTATATATATATGTATATGTATATATCTATCTATCTATCTATATATATATATATATATATATATATATATATATATGAGCGTACACCTTTAATTGGGTACATGGCGGGTTGTCCTATTTCAACACATTCCTCCCTTTTGTGTTTTAACCTGTCTGCATGCACAACTGGGATAGGTACGTCCCAGGTAGCTTAGTGTTAGGTTAATTGGTGGCTGGAGTACATGGTTGCGGGTTCTACTCCTGGAAGGTGTTATTATTTTACCTCTCAGAGTAGGCACTGGTAGTGAAAGTGTGAATAATGCACATTTACGCTGTTGTGAGCAGGTTTGCCCATGGTCTGCGCTGTGTTTGCATGTTCTCCCTGTGTTCGCGTGGGTTTCCTCCGGGTACTCCGGTTTCCTCCCACATTCCAAAGACATGCATCTGGAGCATTTCTCCCCGGGCCTCCGCTGAAAACAGGCTCTGTGGAAACTAGTCAGACTTTCCCGGTCAACAAATGATAAATAAATAAAAAAATAAAAATAAATAAATGTTAAGCAAAGGTCAAACGTGTGAAGCGCTTCTCCATTTACTGTGTAGCAGCACCACTTACCGTCGTGCAAACATGTGCAAACCCTCTTACTACTGCTTAAGAGTGCTTTAATCCACATGCATCCAAAAGCCCTTTTTCTGGCCCTCAAAATAACCTAACAGCTCTTGTAGGTCTTGAACCCGGGACCATGAACACAACAGTCACTGACCTTACCACTGCGGCATCTGAGATTTGCGTGAATGTTATGGTGTTTAGAATATACATTGTACTACAGACATTCCTCACTACTGACAACATATGTGACAATCACTTGGTGTACATATGTCTGACACATGTTAATGTTCATATGTTTGTGAAAGTAGGTGTTGCAATGTGACATGACAGGGTGTATTATGAATGAGTATGATTCTTGCTTTGTGTCCTTTTTATATTGTCCCCCATACTCCATGTATGCCCCTCCAGTTCACTTATTGGACATCCGACCCAGGCCCTCCTTGATGCATGATTGCATTATCCATTATTCCTTCCCCACCCCAATCTTCACATACACAACAACCACCCCTTCTATGGTGACTTAGGTTAATATTAATTGTTATGATACCAGAGCTGCATGTGTTTTGTGTACACTCCAATTCCTTTGGAGTACTTCTGTGTCACGAAGTGTGTTCATAGATGCTTATATATATATATATATATATATATATATATATATATATATATATATGGCTATTGCTGTAACTGTATAATATATATATATATATATATATATATATATATATATATACATATATATATATATATATATATATATATATATATATATATATATATATATATATATATATATATATATATATATATATATATATATATATATATATATATATATATATATATATATATATATATATATATATATATATTTCGTATTAGTTTGTAACAGTAATACATCTGTAGACTGGAATGTGTTGGTTCACAAACTACAGTACAGTACAATGTACTGTACATGTGTTCACAAGGCCACTGTCCCATTTGTGATCATTACAGTGAAATGCATATGGTATAAGGTGTAGTCTCAGGACCATGAAACATGTGTACACCTCGGATGGCTTAGTGGCATGTCCCATGACTATAGTGTGCATGGTCCAGGGTTCGACACCTGTGATGCTTTAGGAATGTTGTTTACTGCAGAGTGCTCATTTGTGCAGTTGTAAGCATGTTTAACAGTGTATGTGTGACATTATAGCAGCAGTTAAACAAACATTGTGACATATAACCTGTGTGTGCAAACATGGCCACATCCGCTAACTACTCTGGATATATACCTGTCAGTGACGTAACATCTCACTATGTGCTGTCATGACATTACATTCTGTGTTGACTGTACTCTCCTGCACACCTAGGTTTATATGGGTGATTTGAATGTTTATTATACAGACAATTACTACCTATATATGCAAGCTGTGGTTAAGGTATACTTTTGCACATGATAAGCATCCTTGCCTTTATTGGGATTGTAACCTCGAATGCACAGATACTATGTGGATGCTGTAACCATTACACTGTTGACATTAACGTTGCTTCTACCTATTTTCTATTTAGATGGTTTCTATGTGTAAGCTAGGCTAAGAAAAGGGCGGTAGCCCCCTAACTCACTGATCTTCACGTACTCATGACATAACAACATATAACAAACGTACTGTGAGACAATACATTACATTCCTAACTACATTAGGCATAGCCCCTCACTGACACACTTCAAGGGAAACCTTGTTGTGTGAATGGGTAACAGACTATACACCCCTTGGATCATGTGTCCCAGAACCATACAGCCAGGGGGTGGGGGAGCCTGTCCAGTTTGATAGCTGCAAGACCTATCGGGGGAATTGAATGGTGTTGAATTGCCACATTAACATGCCCTCTTTAGATCACTAAGTGCCCCTATCCCCCTCCACAACCCCAGTCTTCAACAGCTTCCTGCAACTCTGCCTGGGATTGCTTCATTGGCTATGCTTGACAGAGGCTCAGTTACTTCATCAATGGTACAGGGAAGGACAACACACTGTTGCTATGCTTCTAATTGCCCTTGGGCAGATTGATAGTAGGCTATCTGTGCACTTCTAATGTGCAGGCCGTCACAGCCATAATATGCGAATAAACAGACCTTCAGATCACAATATACAGTGTGAACTCACCATGTAGTCAGGAAACAGTTGAGTACAGCATGAACATATATAACACTGATACTTAGTCATTCCAAATGCCTATCTTGGAAGCTAGAAGACTTGTACAAGGTTACGGCTTTCTATTGCTTACCACTAGGTTACCTACAGGGAGATGAAAATCAAGCACAGAGGGAAACATGCATGCAATGATACCATACCGGCCTATGCGTCTGCCTTACACTTTGGAATACTGGCCAAGGCTATTGGCACCCCCATGGTGCCTTATTTAGGAGAGTCCCAAAGGTGAATACCAGCTCTGTAAACAGCACAATAGCAGATTTAATGTGGTTTATGCTATTCAACACCAGGGGTTGTGATCACAACATGCATGCACTCACAGCACTCTTCAGGATGGACAACATCCACATCTGTGCATTAACTGCAATCTGTCTTAAGGCTCCTGAGAGCACACCAGCACTACCAGGCTACAACCCATACCACACATTTCAACCACGGAACATGGACTGACAGACATGGTGGGGCTGTATCCATATTCATCAGGGATACCTACACCTCCAGGTTAGTGGGGCAGCATGATACCTCTGTGATCATCCATGTGCAGCTAACATCAGCCACAACAGCAATGTTGAATGTGGCCTGCTATGGATCACCCTCCATGACCCAGGACCTCCACCTACCTGGAGACAGTAGAGAACATGACAGTCCTAATACACAGCCTGGCATTGGTCGATGTCAACTACCATACCATTAACTGGGAAACGTACTCCGGTACTCACTTCCGGGACCAGCGCTTCCTGGAATGTATCACCTCATATGCCCTGTATCAGGTGGTAACCTCCCTAACATAGGGTGGAAGCTACTAGATGTGGTCATCACCAACATGGGCAATGGGTGCACCACAGTGGAGGTTTACCGGTCACTGGTTAGATCTGGCCATGAACTATTCACTGTTTCCACACCTTAGCATCTCCCCCACCCATGGATACCACAGTGTATACCTTTCCTACAGCTACATTTACACTACTAGTGACAGGGGTGGGGGGTTTCACAGCCCCCATGCTAAGGGGAAACACTGCTCAAGATACAGACAGATTTACAAATGCAGTCTATAAGCACCTACATGGACGTATGGATCGTGCCATCGCTGGTAAACCAAGACTCACTCCTCCTAGACAAGGACACCAGTCTGGTGGACCTCTGCAATAAACAGGCTATACTACAGATGTAGGACAGTGTTTCAGACACACAGCAAATCCCACAAAGGACACACATCCGTGACCACTATTAATATGATATGTAGGTCCCTCATGACATCATCCAAGGCTAACATCAGCAGGAAAATATGCAAGGATTCGAAAGATAACCACAAAGCCTTCTTTGGCTATGTCAGGGATCTACATGGTGACACACAGATTTGCACCGTGCCAGTGAAATATAGTGCAAAATATGCTGACCCTACTGATATCGCCAACATCCTTGCAGATACATTCGGTGCATACTTCACCCCCTAAAGATCCCACAACACAACCCGTAAGGTACAGTATCCCAACCATCAGAGACACATAGGTGGAAATGGCCCTCTCTAAAAGCAGAACACAGCTTCAATGGAGGCAGATGTTAACCCAGACTGCATCTTGCAAACTGTACATGACAACCTGCCCCCCCACCTAATTATGCATTTCTACCTAAGACTCTCCACAGGCTACATGCCCATACAATGGCGCGTGGCAATGATTATTCCACTCCATCACGGGGAAATCACAACTGACCATGGTAACTAACACCCCATAAGCCTTACTAGCCTGGTCTGCAATGGTATGGTTCGCATCCTCATGGCACTCATTAACAATGACATTGGTAACCTTCGGATACGTGACCCAACCCAGGTCAGCTTGGTTGACTGCAGTTCATGCCTACTGAACCTGTTTTACGTCTTACATACAGTCACCAAGACGTTAGATGACAGGGGAGGTGGTTCACACATACTACCTAGACCTCACCAAGGCTTTTGACACCACTCAGGTATTATTGATAAACACACCAGCCTGTACATTCACCCATACATCACAGGTTGGGTTGCCAAAGGGCTTACACACACAACCCACATGGTACGACTAGCGGTCTCCAGGTCCAACTCTTGAACAGTCACGACTGGTGTCCCACAGGACTCAGTCCTGGGAGCCCTACTGTTTGGCATATACGTCTCAGATGTAGAGTCAATCACAAGTGGACTACAGCAGACCATGTTTGGCAATGACTGCAAACTGGGAGCCATGACTGATAGTCCAGCTGACGTGGACATCCCTCAGGAAGCTTCACAGAGAATGTCATAGGGTGCCACTAACATGGCCTTTAGCCAAGTGCCACTAACTGCATGGTTATTCCACTGTGGAATTGGCACCCACTTATTAACACATGAGCGGCAGCCACTTTAATACAGATGAGGTAATGGGGTATCTGGGGACTAAGGTAGATAGTGATCTCCCCTGTGAAAATCATATCTCCACAATAGTTAGGACATCCTTCTATGTAGGCCATCTGACTACTAAAGGATTCCCATTCAGACATACTGGGGTTATAGTGCCCCTTTACTCATTACTCATCAGTCCCATCATAGGGTATAATAATCCATGTGGGATGTACCTCAGAGGACACGTCCAACAGCTGGGGGGTCCTTGAATGTACCTCACCAAGGGGAATACTGGCCTCCAACATATGGTCTATGACTGAATAAACTCCTGCTTTACTCAGTGGCATCTCATTTACCCAGAGATGATCTCCGCTGACCAATACAGCCATGTTGAACTCTGGCTTGATGGATATGCTCCACCTATGGGAATCCATGTCACAGTGAGCCACACACTGTAGTGAGCTGACCTTGCCACAACAATAACCGGAAGATGCTGGAGGGACAGCTTCCTGTCACAGACACTCCCCATACTTTGGAACAACATCCCTAACTACATTTTACGGAGCCCCTCACTAACACTCTGCAAGATAAATCTTGAAGGGTGGATGAGGAACAGTAGATGCACTCCAGGGATCCCGCCATTGGCTTTGCTCCAGAGAGGGACGGTTAATGACTCAATGGGGTGGCAAACGCTGACACATTTTGGCTGGCCTTATGAATGGCCTCTGGCATTTGGCCAAGTACATACCTATGAATCTATACATACAGTATCTGCATATGCTGATAGCTTAGTTTACTGTTCAGGTGTTGACTTAACTTGTGCCACTGGCTGTTGTGTGTGCAATAGCTGAGGGCTGCCTATGTTGGATGCATACAGTAGACTGCCTATACATGACAATTTACAGGTAGTCTTGTGTGTGTGCCATCCATTTTTACTGTGTGT